>NW_010394624.1:53315-59120 GCF_000710305.1 Buceros rhinoceros silvestris
TAATATAAAGTAACTGTGCCTTTTCTTATTCTCCCATTCTCTACCTTTCTTTGGGACAGCTGGAGCCTGACTCCAACTCCAGTATGGACCCATATCCTGAGCAGAATGGTTTGTCCCAGGAAGGCTGCACTAGTCCAAGCTCCAGTAGCTGCAGGCAGATGCACTCCAGCGACTGTTCACTCCGCAGGTCTGGGCAGGCAAGCCAGGGGAAAAATTGGTGTCTAAAACGCAGCACGTCTGTTCCCAGTGCTACCTCTTTGCGTTCACAAGCTACACCATGAAATAATTCTCCCATAGCATACATCATCACTGCATGGAAAGGCAGCCATGGGACAGTAAGAGTATAGCAAAGGACAGACAAAAAGCTCACATGAAACTGTCAAAAAAATCTGGGGGTTTGACCTCTTGCACTGAACATCGGTGGCTGAGCTCAAGTCTTACTGGGCTCCCCTAAATCCCTGTATGGTGCTTTAACCTCATTTTCCTAGATTGATTTTCTAGATTAGAAAGATATGCTGAGTCTTAGACATGAAGGTATTATTCTAATCTTGAAGCACTCCTGCAAAGTTATTCTATTACTCTAGTATTTCTAATGTAAAGAAGAAAGAAAACACTACCTACTTTCAAGCCCTGAGACACTGTGGACTTAATTTCCTGTTTCAAGGTTTTTTCTCTTGCTGCTACATTTTTTTTCCTGGATCTCTTCTTCATGCTAATGACTGCTTTCATATCTAGGTTTATCTCTCCTCAGAAAAATAATCAGTAACATCTCTCCTTTAGATTTAATTCTAGTTCGGGAAGTAAGCAGCAGATTCAGGGAGATAAAAAACTCTAGGAATGAACACTTGTTCCTCCCTATTCAGTTAAGTACCTTGACTGCAATCTTCAAGAAAGGGAGGTTAAATTCCCCAAATCCCACTGAAAGTCATTCAGCCCTGTGAACAGTCTAGCCTTAAATACCTGATTTACTGAATCAAAAGAAACTTAAGCATGGGTTTATATACCTGGAGAACTGGCAGAGCGATTCCACATAGCTGTGAAAGAAGAGAGACCACTAAAGATCCATTGAAGGTGTGCTGGCGCACACTGTGTTTCCAACAAACAATCTTTCTACATTAAAAAAGAAGAAAGTGTGTTTTAGTTGTTTCATTACCATGGCATTCAGCTGAATATTATTTAAGGCAAGGTGCTCTGAATATACATGCAATATCTACTGAAGCCAAGGTAGACACAGCTGAGTGTTGAATTCCCTGAAGAAGCAACTTGTTCTTAAAGTCCTTATTCATACCCATTTATTTTAATTGATCCCAGCCTGTGCTAAGTTATTTTAATGGTCTCATTATTCTGAACTTCTAATAACTGACTTTTAAAAGGAACATATTTCACAAAGACAACTTCAATAAATAAGATCAAAACTATTCTGGGCTGTCTGGTTTGGGTTTTGTCCTCTGCAAACAGAGACATATGCCTGATGCATTTTTCAAGAGTGGGGGTTAAGGGAAGTCTGTATTGACATTAAAGGTAGGGAAGGTTGGGTCATTCAGTAGTTTGCATTGCAGATGTCAAAAATACTGTGCTGCTCATTTCATTTGGGGGGTAGAGGTTTATCAAAAGCCCATATGGAGTTTTAGCTGTTTCATTCCCATTTCGAAGACCTCTTAGACTGTAGTACAATGTCCACATTGCCTGCTTTGAAAATCTCACCTTAATTAGGAATACAGCAATTTGAAAATGCGAAACAGCAGAGGGAAATGCCATGCAGTGATAATGTCAGCTCCCAGAGCTATTTTTGTAGCACCTGTGAATAGTGAGGAGCACCAGAGAGGCTGGAGGGAAGGGCCTCTGCAGTCAGGAGCGTACAATGGTTACAGCTGGAAGGACAAAGCAAAGGAGAAATTACCTCATTATTTTTCTAAGTAATACAAACAGCTCTTGTATTGGTGTGTGGGAGCTCCCAGGAGCACAACACAGCTTTGCAGTCAGTTGAAGAGGGACACTTACAAACAGCCCCACAGGCTGACGGTGTTTGATAGCCTACAAGGGAGAGCTCATTTTGAGTTTTTCTGCACAGAAGGAGTCACTGGGCAGTCAAGGGAGGTGGGGCTTTGCCAGGATGTTTGTTTTTAGTCTATTCTCAAAGTAGGCTTGCTACTTTCACACTTGATACTGATGGAGAGATTTCTGGAGGAAGGGATTGTCTCACATGGTCCGCCTTAATGCTCTGGAGCTGACACAAAGTTACCAAAAAAAGTGAACTTTAAATAACATGCAGATACTGCATTGATCAGTTGTTTTCTTTTATTTTTTTCCTACTGGGAAGCTGACTGAAATGCTGTGACATCTGATACTAATAAGCAGAGAGGTCAATGGGACGTCAGAAATGGAATTTGGGTTGCAATACCAGGTGAAACCTCAACAATTCAGAATTCCTCCTGTGTTCCTAATATAGAGATATGGTATGACACCTCTAAAAGCAAAAGGCATATTTCCGTATTCCTTTGGGAGAGAACAGAATTTCATGTATTGTGTGACCAATCTTTTCATTGTAGCCCAGTGTTTATAGGTTTATGTCTCATGTGGGCTTTTCTTGTTACTCTTACAGTGTTCAGCCAGATCCGTGGGTACTCAGCCAGTGCTAGAAATTGAGTTCATGAGGTCTTCAAATTTCCTCTTCTCTAAGACGAGAATAATGTTCATTATGCTGGCTACCCACATGGAAACTGGAGGAGATCTGCTGATTAATTTTTCTAAATAGCTCCAAGGCTATAAAGCACCCTGTAAGTGATAAATACTAGTATTTTTAGCCTGGCATTTTCGATGGCCCAGGCAGTTTCTCCACTGAGAGGTCCAGCAATGTCAGCCATCAATTTAACAACATGAATCTATCAGGACAGTAATACATTAGCTTCTAGCGATGCTATGTCCTCCCGCCGCAGTTACCTTGACAAATCACTCAGTCTGGAGGCACTGCATCAAACACTATTTCTCTGATGGGTAAATCAGGATGCTTCATAAATGTTGTGCATGGAGGTGGAGGTAGAGAGCTCAGTTCAGGGAAAAACAAGGAACTCCAGGGTGGTACTGAAAGGAACTGTCCCCTAAACTGGTAGAGTGGTGGTCCAAAACAGCGCCCCTTCTGTCTTCAGAGGGACACAGACCAGAAGATACGTTAAATAAAGTCTAAGTTAAGAGTTGGCAGTGTGACCCTGGGTGATAAAGGAGGTGAAAAGGCCACTGATGTTGTTCATTTACTTCAGCATGTTAGAAGGGAAGGCTGCAATTTTGGTTTTAGGGAAACTTGGATTTTCAGTTTGAGAGGGGACAGGCTGTGCTGGTCTGGGGCTAGGATGTGGCGTGCTCCCATGTAGAGGACTTAATCTTGCTAAACCAGTGTTGTATTTCTCTTCTCTGGAGGACCATTCATTGCCATGGGATGCAGAGCTGTGCTGATTGATGGGCCACTGTTTGTGGAAGAAGCAGAAGAAGGTCAGGTAAGAAATATTCCTGTGAGACCTAAAATAGAGGAAAGCTCAGATCCTGTGTCCTGATATTTCTGAGCTTTTCAAGTGCAGTGACCAGGAGCCAAGCTGCACATACAGCCATGCTGCAAAATTTGAACTGAGAACTCCACTGTTACTGGAGAAAGTTTGAGTGGGAATTCGCTTTTTGGCACAGGTAATCTCTGCCATCTTGGTTAACCCATGCGGCCTGTTGCAGCTGAAATAATTCAGTCAGTTGAAACAATTGAAAGACCAGCCAAAAAGCCTGTCAGCAAATCTCTTTCAGTAACTTCTGTCATCTACTGAGATTTGCTGTATCACAGCCTCAGTTTTGACGGCAATGGGAGGTTAAGAGGTTCCTTAGATGGTGGCCTAGCATGTGGTCAAGGACCACAAATAAGTTTTCCTCTAAGCACATGCTCAGTCCAAAAATCTAAGAAAATCTGTTTTTCTGCACAGATCCCAATAGAGTTCAGACAGAATTTTTTTTCTGGAACAAAGGTGTAAATATATATGGCAGCTGTGAATTTCTGTGCTGCTTCTTTCCTTCTCTAGTGAAAAGATTTTTTTGGATGGGATGAAATAGAGCTCTCTGTGTGTGTGAATGTGTGTTTATGTAGGTTTATAGTTACCTGCTTTAAAAAAAAAAACAAACACAGCCTTGGTCTAGGTTATGTCCATGAAACACTAGACCATGTCAGTCATCTTAGTGTTGTGAGCTGCACCACAAGCAAATTTCAACTATGGTGCTAGAAAAAGTAATAAGGATTGGTTTGATTTGTGGGTTGTTGTTCTCTCTCTTGTATTCAAGGTAATATTTCAGTGTTCACTTTCCAAATAATTTTTCTCCTTTCTGAATGTTGTCTCTCATGCCTTTACACCAGAACTTGATATTCATCCTTTTGGTTCAGGTTCGTGTCCTAGGAGTCTTCGCAAAACTTGAGTATGTGTGAGGCTTCAAGTCCTTGCTGCTTGTGTTTTGGCCAGCATGATGGAAGCAAAAATCCCTCCCTCTGCCTGCAGAAGCTTTACCTTTTGTGCACATGAAGGACTTAAAAATACATCTCTAAGTTGCGAATTTAAACTGTGGAACAGTATCACTTTCTTCTCACAATCCATGTTAGTGAGGACATTTACACTATAAATACTGCAACAGTGTTTTACCTGGCAAAGGCATATTCACATCGAAAATGAAATAAGCTATGTTGAAAAGTATTTTACCCTAGAATAAAACACACAAATGGGATTTGTTCCTGGTTTGGTGATAGGTTTCCTGGCTGTAAATGACAATGCATGTAAGACAATGGAGAAACAGGCTGTTCCTCCAGAGACGAGTTGTGACTATCCAGTGCTTTTATAATTTCCTCTGTGAACACCACTGGACTTGATAAAAGCGCAGGAGCACCTCCTGGTTCAGCTGGCAGCACTGGGTACCTCTGCCTGCTCTTTGCTGGCACACAAGGGTTTACTCTGTCAGCCCAGATCTGACCAGAGCTTTGGGGATGTGTTATCACAGTGCCAAGTCTGAGTCAGTGAATGCTTATGGCGCCTTTGGTGCAGGCAGAGCCAATTTGAGTCAATCATCAAGATTCATGGGCTTACAGGGGAGAAAAAAGGATTGCTGTATACCTGCCCAGTCTGGGATTTGTGTTCCCAACACAGAGCAGGACGAAGGCTGTTTCATCTCCCCTCCAGCCCCATCAGCACTCCAGCTGTGTCCGTCACCTCTCTGGAAATGCAGAACAAAATGTGGACATTAAAAACCCTCAGAGGCTTCAAGCCCCTGTTCGGGTTGCTATCAGGGCAAAATCTGGGCTGCCCCGCCTAAGTTGCTGCTGTTACCTGGGTCAGACAGACCGAGCTGCTACAGATGCTCTAACACACCCTGGAGTGCTGGACCAAAATACGGGTGATCTTCTGGGAGTGAGTAGAGAAGGGAGGGCAGCAGGCTGGACAATTTACATTCAGGAGCTTGTTTGTGGCCATGTATTGCCCTGATGAGAGAGTCAAGATTTGAATCCAAGCCCTTCGATCCAGTCCCACAATAAGCAATGGCCCTACAAACCCTCCCAAGCTGCTAGACATCCCGATGACAAACACAACCGTTTTACTGGTAAGGCAGCCTCGGCCAGGATGCTAGCAACACTCTGCCACACAGTACTGAAAGCAATAGAAAACAGCACAGAGCATGAAATTGCAGTGCAGCATTACACTGATTTAGTGGCTTCCAGAGAAAAAGCCATGGCCCTGATACTGCAAAACATGAAAACTCAATTAACTTGAGCCTCCAAAATAATCTCCATGA
>NW_010394624.1:59228-62968 GCF_000710305.1 Buceros rhinoceros silvestris
TCAGCAGGACTATTCCCTTGTACAAAGATGGGGAGGGAGCATTAACGCTTGTGGACATGAGCCATTAAGGCTGAAATCCAATAAGCTGCATCCAGCTGAATCTGTACAACATCCCAGTTAACTAGCATATGCAATTTTGTGTGTGATATTCTTTCACCTTTATTTAATTACCAAAAGTAGTTCTTACAGAGAGAAAACCTCTTGAGAACAAGAACAGCATTTATTTTGCAGTCATTGCCAATTAAATATTTTGGTCAAAACTAGAAGTACACTGCATTCAAGTTGTGCACAGAAGCATTTTTTGGGAAAAAAAACAATTACAGATTTTTTTCCAGTTTTTCTCAATCTCTCAGAGTAACAGAGAGATTAATATTCTGAGTGATAAAAACCTCGAGCTAAAATAATAATAATTAACTCCGACATTGCATGTAATATCAAGAGAAAACTTTCTTATTATGTATGTTGTCTTTAATTATAATTTAAAGGTTCAAAAAGGAGAAATTAATTATAGTTCTTACCCTGAGATTGGTGAAACTCAAAACATAAAGCTGATAGAGGATGCTCTGGAGAACATCTTACCCACTGTTCAATTTAAACGTCGTTTAAGAGCTCAGCTCCTGATGAGTTGCTTAGATTTCCAAATCATGATATTCCCTTGTCATTGAAAGCACAGTGTGAAACCAATTTCCAGACCTTGTGCAAATGGTAATACCCTTCAGTAACCTGAAATGGAGATGCTCAGGTCGTCATACCTGGCACTTTGGAGTAACTCTCTCCTGAGGACCTACAAACACGAATTTATCTTTCCAGGACGTAGACATTACTATGGCACAGGTCTGAAAACAGCACTTCTGGACGTGATCTTAAGGTAATTTGTCATCAGTGCTTGTATAAGCGGCCCATAATTTTTGCAGAAACACTGTGTTACCATTCAAAGCACGCTGTAGACCCTTTGAAGCCGAATAGAGAAAAAATTACAATACCCATCCTAATCAGAGACTGACAGATCTAACACTGTGTTTGTAATGTATCTGCTACCACTCCTTTAGTAAACAGGAGCCACTTTTAATAATTATCCCTTATCAATAAGCTTAGATACATTTTACAAGTCATTGTATCCATCACATGCCTAATTAAATGAATTAGGGGTTTTTTTGTTGTTGTTGCCAATTACAAGTGATCTTCAGAACATTCCCGAAGTCACTAATTATAACTTATCTCTGTCTATTTGTATAATGGCTAAGTGTTGTGGCACCGAACAGCAAACTAATATAATCAAATAAAGATGGTACAATCACATGTCCTTTACTGCTGCGGAATTAATAAGGGTTGTACAAGTCCAGGTTTACAATTAAATGAATCCTGGAGAAGATTTCTTGAGCCGAGGATAATTTTGTTTCAGATTTGAAGAAAAAAGTATTTATCCTATGGGTCTCCCTTTATAAAGTGCATAATTTTTTAACAGAAAATAAATGTTCATGGTCTGCAGCAGTTTAAGATGAAATACAGTGATAGCACCCTTGGAGAAGTGATCTGCAGGTCTTGGAAAGACGAATATTTATTCTCAAGAGGAGGGAGAATTATAATGCTATACCGTTTCAAGTGTTCTAATTTAACACAGGTAATTAGTTATTTTAAGTGAACTTCAGAGACTAATTTCAGGGTCTATATGAGATTTTTTTCCTCAGTCTTAGTATGATCCCTAGGAGAGAAGGGTCTGTATGACAAGGGCTCACCTCTCCACTGGCAGCCCTTCGTGACACTGAGCAGGTTTATGTGACCCCCCCATGTCACAAGTATGTCTTTTCCAGAGTGCATGGTTCTTGCTGTAATCACAGGCATCCCATAATTTGTCCAGGAAGGCAGGTATTTTGTTTTAAAAAAAAAAAAAAAAGAAGAAGAAAGAGGTGTGCAGCCATTAATAAACAAGAGGCTCTGCAAAGCTGTTTGAAAGAAGCAGTGGTCTGATCGCCAGCTATCATGTCAAACTTCAGCTGCATTTAGGGGCTCTTGGGGAGTCTTTCAGCAATGTTGCCACGTGTAGTGTTACGAATTTCTTCCATCTAAATGGACAGGAATTTGGATAGAGATTCTGCAACGTACTTTATTATCTGAACAGAAAATATTCAAGCCTGTGCTTCCTTCCTTTGATTGTTATTTTTCCAGTTATAGTTCAGGTTCAAAAAATTAAGAGCAGTATCTAGTGGCACCACGGTATCACTTGCTGTGGCTGAGCTGCCTCACAGACAGGACCAGTTTGTTTTAATAATCAAAGCAAAAACTTTTTAGCCTGGTTTCTATTAGCTGTTTGGCAGGATCTGCTTGTGAGATCACCAGATGATTTTGTTTGTATTATATTTAAATTCATAAATTTAATCTTAAGGTGCTAATTCTAAACTCCAGATGCAATGGACTGGGTTGAGCATCGCCTGTTGGTGTTGAAGCATGGACATGTGCCCAGTGCGTGGAGGTGAGATTATATCTGTGGCACCGACTGTGTCCAGAGCAACCCTCTCACAGCCAGACCTAGTTGAGAGATATGCAGCGTTAAGTGCATTGCCAAAATCAGCTCTCAGAGTCAGCTCCATCTGTGGTCAGCCTGTCAACCAACTATTAGCAGGGGCAGTTTATTTTTTAACCACACCAGGCAGACAGCATAACTCAGAGCTGCTATCCCAGGGCTCAGTGGGAAGCACAGGTCCCCAGTCTGCCTGGGACCAGCTGCCTCTGCCTGATAACAGTGAGGGCAAGAGCAGTCTGCTTGCAGAGAGGGCAGGAGATGGGCAGGGGTTAGCTCAGGACACTCTTTGCAGACAAGACTCTGTAACCTGCCCAGAGTAACATTTTCCACCAGACTGGACGTGACATTTCCATGAAGGGTGTCCTTTCTCTGATGGGGGACGTGACTTCAGACTTGGGCGATGCCACCACCTCTGCTCTTCCGTGGTTCGCTCAGACCATGAAACATCTGATGAAGTTTTCCCTCCGTGCAGATGATAAAGGATACCTATAGCATTAAAGCACTCTGGAGAGCACAGACCTCTGGTAGACCCCAGGTAGGGTGTTGTCAAGCACAAGTTTAATCTCTCTCAACATAGCCAGCACTAAACACTTTGCAGCCCCTAGCAGATGCATCAGGAAATGATACAGCCAGCTAGTGCTGCCAGCTCTCCTCTGCTTTTCAGCCCCTGAATTGCAGTGCTCTCTGCTTATGGGGAAATGCAGATTTTGTGGTTTGATCCTTAGCATTATCATACAGAGCAATTTGTAGTAGAATGTGGAAATGGTTCTGTGAATACTGTAAGCCCTGGGGAAAAGTTTTCAGTCTGCACTTGATTCAAACAGTCTCCAGTGAGCTTGAGGACACCTTGCCTTTTTTTTCCCCTCTGTCTATGTTGGATGTTTAAACTCTGTTCGGGTGTGGGTGAATTTCTAGAAGATACATTATCTCTGATTAAGGCCAGCAATGCTAGTTTGGACCAAGTTCTTCCTGTGTCAAAGCAATGGTAGAGCTGTGCTACATTGGTGTGTGTTACCATGATAGTGCACAGTCACCATCCTACTGTACCTGCTGCAGAACTGCTCCATTGTTGCATGGCAAAAATAGTTTTTATCCGTTTTCATTAACTTTTCTGATATGTAAACCTTTGGGAGTACCATCCATTGCCTTCCATATGTAACATGTTTCCTGCAGACCTATCCGCACACTTTTTATAGGAGGCTTTTCAAAATGGGAAAGA
>NW_010394624.1:63088-93509 GCF_000710305.1 Buceros rhinoceros silvestris
AGTAGGATGTTTTCCCTCTTTTCCTTGTGCCAACTGCTGCAGGTCAGGCAGAGGGGAGGAGCAAGTCCCAGGGCTACTGGAATGTGCTCCAAAAAAGCAGTGTAATAATAGCAGCTCTTGGGCTCTTCACAAGTTGAAAGTAAGGGGACTGGATCAGATTATTTTGTTTTCATCTATGTTGGGATTTGAAACAGATTCTGTTAAAATAATAAAAATATCATTTGAACAGTTACTGTTTTAGAAATAAATATTGGTCTTTTTTACTAAACCTACAAACCTACTATCCCTACAAATACTACGAGAAATTGAGTGACTCCTGAAATACAGAAGAAGCTCCTGAATGGTTGGCCACTGAACATGGACACCCTAGACCAGCAACTTACTCCAGAAAAAGGAAACAAGAGAGTGGGGAATCATCCCTTCCCTATAGCTAGCAATCAGACATATGCAAAGTTTGACATTGTAAAAAGCAGAGGAGCCGTTAAAGGTTTTGCAGAAACCTGTGAGAAGAGGAGATTGGACTCTAGGGTGACGGTCATTAAACTTCGGTCCACGGGTCCTAGGGATCTCTCTAGGACCTCTAGGGTGACCAATTAGTCCTAGGGGATGCACAAAGGGGACTAAGAACAAGGATTTTCCTGTTGTCTGCCTTTTATTTCCCATCATATTCCTCACCCCCACAGGAGAATGGCTGGAGATTAGCAAATCTCGGAAGCTGAAGATCACTGGCAAATGTTCAAGAACTGGCAGGGCATGTATGTCTTTTTCTCCCCCTATGGCCTTGCTCACTCTAGAAGCTGTGAAGAAGAACCTACTTGAAAAGACAACAAGAAAGAGGAGAAAGTAAGAGGTATCTGCCTTGGATCTCGGCCAATGAGCATATGTGCCCTGCACCACCAGAACTGATGATCCTCATCATATGTATCTTCACCCCCTGGGGCAGCGGCTGCTCTCCCTATATGCTTCATCCTTTTGGAACCAAACTCTTGGCTTGTTAAATATTAGTGCCAAGCCCTCATAGGCAGCAGAGCCCACAGAGAAGGGATGGAGCCTGGGATGACACTCCAAACCTTGTTGCAGGTTAAAGAGGCTGAGCTCGAACAGCTGGGCTACGCTGAAATTCAGTGCCTGTGTATAACATACAAACCTTGTTTTCCACTCAGTAACACCACATCTGTAGGAATGTGCAATAACCAAACTCCATTAATTCCCTTGTAATGCAGCTCCTGGTTTACAAGCTAGAAGCCTGGTTCTCACTCGCCAGGACTGTGCAGGCACTTGTCCTGTTCTCTGGTGGAAATGACTAGGCAGACTGCCCCAGCCATCTTTGTCAGTTTTTCCTGCTTCATCCAGCTCCCTCCCTACCATTTAGCCATGGGCCCCAGTTAGTGTCTCATTCAAGCTGAGATGTCTAATCATTTCCCTTAGCAGGCAGTAGTTAGAAGAGTCTCTTGGAAAGTCTAAAACATCTCTACTGATGATAGCAGCCAGGTTACCTGGTGGTAAAGGAGGCCAACTTGAACTAGGAAACAGCTCACTCAGATACCGGCTTGAATGGAGCCAAGTTCAACAGCTCCCGCAGAAGAGAGCAACTAAATGCAGGAAGACAGTACAAGAGGCCCAGATAAATCCTTCGAGGACACTATTTGTGAGGTCAGGTGTTTTGGTTTGTTTTCCTAAGACACTGGATGAGTTCTATTGGTATAAGAGTCAGTGGCTTATTTAAACTAAGAATCAGATCATCACTGAGAAGTTTGTTATTTAGATGGTCATTTAATATTTATGAACAAGAATTGCCTGTAAATTAAGAGCTTAATCATCCAAGAACCAAGCAGTAAATTTCTCCCCAATACAAATACAAGGAGATTCCTGAGTTGGCTTTTGCCCATCTTGTTATAAAAAGAATACTTGCAAACCTCCTCATAAAGCAATAAATGACAAATTAATTACAAATCACCCAAAAAGAACAGAGATGCAAACCCAGAGAAAGTGCCTAGACAGAAAATGACAGGACTGGCTTCCTTCCAGAACGTTAACAGGTCCCAGGACCCAGGGTCATGCCACAGCAGCCCGCTCTCAGATGAGTCTCAAAAATCCTCAGAAAGAAAAGCAAATCTGCAGAAATGTTGTTGCGAAGTAGATTGTTGCTGCAAAATAGATTCAGTAAAAAATGCAGTCTGCAAACCTTAATGTACTTCTGTGTGGACAGCAAAAATAGGGAATTCTGCAACAAACAGTGCATGACTGCTATGTAAAGAGGAATGTACATTGACATATTTTTTACCATAATCTTCCTCAGAATTATAGATTTATGAATATAATCATGTGGATATTTTTCAAGACCTTCTATATGATTGTTTTACCTCCTCCCAGGCCTCCTCACTTCATTCGCCCGATCTGAAAGCAAGGAGCACACTCATAGAAATGTGTAGAACCAGCTCCCTGATTTGAAGGTCCTCAGTTGAGGGTTGCTGTTTACATTGCTCCTTTTTCTGGGGGTCTTGGATCAAGTCCCCTTGACAGGGGGACCCAGACTGCCCCAGACAGGCAATCCAGACCATTAATCAGTGCTTGACAGGAGCTCAGAAACTCCATCTGTGGTCTGTGAGCCAGCCAAAGGCCAGTGCCAAGCCAGGCACGTTGGGAAGCCAGGGGTCTTCTAGCACATGCAGGAGCTGGAGTCAAGTCACAGCTACCAGCTGTTGGCCAGGGAGGCTGGAGCCCTTGTTTGCTGGATTTAGCCTCCTCTTGGAGCACAGTTTGACTTGCAATGACTTGGTGGGGCAACAGGGTTCATATTAACCCACACATCCTTATACATGAGGTAAACAAATAACAAGGTAACATTGAGCGCCTTGAAGTTGCCTTACAACCACTTGAAGAATCAGCAAATGATCCTCCATGTCATCACAAGAGCAGGATGCATTTCAAGTGTCCTCGTCAGGTCCTCTGACTCTCCATGGGTGTGGTGTTCAGGCGCTTATGATTGGGATGGTTGAGATAAGTAATTACTGCAATTGCACTGACACCTCTGTGCTGCACTACTGTTGAGCCACATTGCACCTACTGTAACAGAGGAAGCCACTGGAGATAAAGGCCAACCACAGTTACCAGCTTGCAGGGCTGCTGCTTGAGCTGGTGTAGTTTGAATAGTCAGGTAAATTTTTCTGCTGACAGCCAGTGCATTACTCTGCTCTTTTCTCTTTCTAAGCTGTGAATCGGCAGAGTCTTGCAGCCACAGGTAAGGTGATGTTCTCTGATCTTTCATGCCCCTCAACAGGATCAGGTGCATAAGCATGCATCTCCACTTTGTTGAGTGAAAGTCTAAATCTGCGTTCTGCGAAGGAAAGGATTAAACTTACATCAAAGGTGAAAGAACAAGTTTTCAGGGTGAAAACTCCAATTTCAATGAAATTATAGCAGTAGCCCTAGATAAATTTGAGGGCGGGTTGGCAGTAAGTTTGGAGGCAGTCCATTTACTGATTAAATTTGATTTTATACGTATAGCTATGCTAAACCCCAATTATCATTATTCAAGAAAAGCACCTGGATTAATCAGACCTGCCACATCCATCTTTTTTCTAATGCCTATTCCACATTTATCTGACTGGCTGTGACTCCCACAGAGGAAAATTTCACCAACTGATTTAAAACACTGATTAGTTTTACAGCTCTTATATTCCTAAGCTGCAGGTAGAAAGAGTCAAATCAGACCTCCCCGCTTTCTTTCCTTCCCTCCCAAACAGGACTGGAAGAGCAAGCTGTGTGGCACCAGAGGGACCTGGGGAAAATGCCTTCCATCAGGGCTCCAGAGGACACGGGGCCAGGTCTGGTGCCATGCCCAAGGTGCAGGTCAGTGCTGGGATTTCTCCCTTGTTCTGTAACTAATGCTAAAAAAAGTGAGATTCCTCCAATATCACCAGTGAGGCCTCACCTTGAATACTGTGTCCAGTTTTGGGCCCCTCACTACAAGAAGGACATTGAGGTGCTGGAGCGTGTCCAGAGAAGGGCAATGAAGCTGGTGAAGGGTCTAGAGCACAAGTCTTATGAGGAGCAGCTGAGGGAACTGGGGTTGTTTAGCCTGGAGAAAAAGGAGGCTCAGGGGAGACCTTATTGCTCTCTACACCTACCTGAAAGGAGGTTGTAGGGAGGTGGGGGTTGGTCTGTTCTCCGAAGTTACAAGCAAGAGGGCAAGAGGAAGTGGCCTCATGTTGTGCCAAGAAAGGTTTAGGTTGGATATCAGGAAAAATTCCTTCATTGAAAGGGTTGTCAAGCATTGGAACAGGCTGCCCAGGAAAATTCTGGAGTCCCCGTCCCTGGAGGTATTTAAAAGACTTGTAGATGTGTTGCAGAGGGATGTAGTTTAGTGATGACCTGTCAGGGCAGGGTTAATGGTTGGATTTGATGATCTTAAAGGTGTCTTCCAATCTAAATGATTCTGTGGGTAAGAATTTTAATGTGGGTGACAAAGTCTAATTGCAGGGGAGCGTGGTGGAATCCAGTGTTAGGATGAAGACAGGAGTGTGTCTTGATGTAGGAATACAGAGTACACCCAGTGGAACAAGTGACAGACAAGAGACTGAGTGTTGCAGACAGATACATATGGTGCAGGAGCTGTTTTGGTCAGGGGATGCCCCTCCATGAGGAAGATGTTGCAGAGGAGATGATGCGATGAGAGGAGAAAGTGTCGGGAACAGGGCTGAGTCTGAGCTGGCTGCATATGCATTATAGGCAGTAGCAGAGCAGCTGACGACCAGCTCATTTGATCTGGATTTTATGAGTCCTCCCATCCCTCCATATCACTTGGCCAGGCATGTCATCCCATTCACGTCCAGTGATAACTTTGTGCCAGGGGAAGAGAGGATGCTTTTTAATAACGTATCTTGGAGAGAGGCAGTTCTGGCTCTTACTCCCAGTGACAGCCCAGTCGTCGGAGTGAGAAACATCCAGCTAAGCTCTCTAGTTGTTTCTGGCTACTGATTTTATGTAACAGCCCATGGATTCTTAGGCTATTCCCTGGTGGCTGGGGAAATGTCTGTGGAAGGAGAGACTTTATCACTACTGAGATGTCTCTCTTGAGCCAAAGGAAAGCTCTCCTTTATAGTTTCCTTCAGCAAGTGAGATGACATCAGGTCTGTGGGTGGACAAATGTGTTGAAAACCTGACAAAATTCATAGTATATTCAGAGATGCAGAGATGTTCAAGCTAGAAATTCTGTTATAATCAGCCAGTCTCAACTAGTCCTGTCACAAAGCTTGAAGAATCTCACACAGGCGCTTCCACAATTTCCAAAGCTAGAAGAATTGAATCCGAATGCAGAGTTTAAATGCGCAGCAAGAAAGGAATTAGTACTGGAATAGACAGACAAGAGACAGAGTAGATTCTCCATTGCTTATTCTTTTTTTCATATAACTGGGTGACTTTCTTCATGATAAACTGGTGCTCTTCGGAATTATTTTAGTGATCTAAGATGTGCCAACCGGTATCCTGTGCTCTGTATCGCACAGGGAGCATGAATGCATTGTTCTACCTCTGGCATCCACAAATCTTTGAAACCTGGGATAGCTGGGAAATGGGTTTGTGGGCTGCACTTTGTGGTGTGTGACAGATCTGCTCACTAAGGACCTAGGCAACATCCTGGGGAAAGTCTGGATACTCACATGCGTTTGTTTGGCTGCAGATTAAATATTGGCTGTGAAACAACATGTCCTGAGAAGATGCATGAATGGGATCTGCAACAGCCAGTCTTCAGTATGAAGAATGATTCAGAGGAGGGCAAAAAGCGGTTTCTTCTCCCTTTTTGATCTGTGGCTTCTCTGTATCTTCCTCCTGTGAGTAAACACAAAGCTGAGTGCCTGTTTTATTAAACAATTCCCACTTTCTTTAATTCGTATGCAAAATGACCATAGCACTCCTGCCCTCCCTTGTTTCCCAGAATATTTTCTTCCTTCAGTACCAGTGGAGCAGTTTTCCATATTCAGATTCAATGCTCTGAAGCTTCCCTTGAATTTGACAGTTGTGCAGTAAGATTTTGAAAGTTAATAACACATTTTTATGGAGAGGAAAAACACAGGAAATCATGCACAGATTCGAATTTCTGAAAGATTTTGCAAGTTCATAAAGCCTTATAAATACAATATGGGCTTCTCAGAGGGACAGCCTGAACGCTTCCCGAAGCCAGGAAAATCACGTGTGAATAGTCTGAGCACAGTGCTACGCTTTCTGCATACTTCCTGTCAAAGCCAACGCCAGCAGCCCTCCCCTCAGAGGTCCTATCTTTATAAGCCATCACCAGCACAGCTTGTATCTTCGCTAGATTTCCCAGCCTGGTTTTGAAAAGCTGCCTGACTTCTATTCCACACACAGTTTTGCAGTTCCTTAAGTGTCAAATCTAGGATGGGATTTCCACTCTCCACACACACCTTTACCGCATCATTGCCAACTCCACATGGTTTCTGATCTCCCTCCAAGCCAACTTTTCCCCTTGCACTCTGAGCTGTGTTCCCAGTGCAATCTCAGTCTATTATTTCCTAGAGGGCAGACAGCCCAGCAAGGAGAAATATTTTAGGATATTCCTCTTCATTCCCTCCTTTTGCTTCAATCTGTTATCAGAACCTCTTTTCACAGCATTCCTCTTGCTCTTGGAAAATATTCAGAATAATTTAACTTTCCCTCTGTACTCTGGAAAGATTTTTCTTTTCTCTTTGTAACTCCGGTATAGCCAAAGATCTAATATTATACCTGCTGAAAAGCTCTTGAGTTCTGCGATGCCTCTACAAAGGATTCAGAGATAATACAGCCAATAGGACTGAGGACTAAAATTTGGCCAGGATTTTAGTGCTACATGCCATTTTGCATGTGTTCTATACAGAGATGAGACTTAACTGCAGAATAATACATTGGTGTGACAAAAGTATATGGTCAAGAGACAAGAGAATCTTGACTTATTGAGGACACAGGTAGTAGGAAGTCCTCATGAGCTAATGGAAATATGATGCAAAATATCCAGGGCCAGACCAGGAGATGAGGGTCTTTGAATCCTGCTGGTGAACAGCCTGTGAATGTTAATGCTGCTAATTAGTTAAGGGAGGTGCCGTTATAAATAGCAGAGCTGACCGAATCTTTATGTGGCAGATAAGCTGTACAATTAATTTAGTCATTTCCTGTTTAAGAACATGGTGATATTTATAATGCTATTTTAAATTGTTCATTATTGATAATTGCTTGGTTTAAAAAAAGAGAGACAGCATTATGGAAAAATCAAACTCTATGTTTACCAGAAATTAACATCAAGCAAAATGGCCCTGTCAAGCTGGCTACCAGGGAAGACTGCCTAGGTGGCAGACACGTGTACTTTTAACCAATGCAGCAGTCACTTTCTGACTGGCACGAATTTCAAGCACTCATATTTCTCCGCTTAATGTGGGGTTATTATTATTATTTTAAGATAACTTCCTTTCTCTCTGTGCATGGAACAGGAGACAGCAGGATTTTGTCTTAGACAGGGAAAGGAGATTCTCTGCAAAGTCCAGGCTTTCACTGAATTGCTGCTCTCACTAGAAGAGTGACTCGTGATACACGAAATAAATTCCTATAACAGAAAAACTCCCAATCTTTAACACGTGGGGAATTGCGGCAGGCTAACAGCTGATGCTTCATCACTTGTGTCCACATGCTGCCCACCTGCTTGACAGTGAATTAGCTGATAATAATGGATAGCCAGACTCTTCTGGAGTGAAGCATCTACAGGAACCGACATGCTGCCAAGTTTAAAGCCTGGGAACATGAAGCAATTTCAAACCTGTCATCTCCTCACAGAAAGGGGATTACGGCTTTGTTATCAGCAGATGCTATGTTATGTAGCTTTCCTGCCCTTGAATTATCTAGGTCATTTGGGATGGCCATGGGTCATATTGAAAAATACATCTTTTGGATCTGTGTGTTTATATAGCATATGTATGTCTCTGTAACCCCCTAGCATGGAATCCACTGGACCCAGTGCTGTTGCACAGGCCACACACGTAAAAATATCAGTACTTAGAAACTTGCCAATTGCCTTAGACTGCCTCTGTAACATAGATTCATTGCTAGCTCAGCAACCACTCTTTTCACAGCATTCAAAGTGCTTCCCGTGTTAGGTTTAAGGAATCGGAGCCACACCTGAGGCACTGATTGAAGGTAAAGTCGGCAAATGCCCTTGTTTTATTCTTCATGCTGTAAGACTTTGACTTGTATAGTTGCACCTCACTGCTTTATCCAGTGAAAGGTGGTCTGAGAGCCATCTCTTGATCACAGCACTTCTATAGCTGTGACTCTTTCTGTTCATCAGTTCACAAAGGGTCTGAGAGATGACAAAATGGCCAGTTCACATAGACCATGGATTGTGCTGTTGCATCAAGAAAGAAGCAGTTGATCCCACTTTCACTGAGAGCAAGGCATGTCATGCTTACTGCCAGGGTTTTGCAGGGCATTTCTGTGGTTGCTGATGCTCAGACTGTACGTACTGGAGTTTCGTGTAAGGCATTCACATTCACTGCAGAGGAGTGAGAGAAGTAGCTGGTTTGGACCTAATTTTTGAAAACACTTAAAATCCTACATCAGAAGAGGTGCCTCAGCCATGGCCTGGCTTTTCAGTAAATCCATGCTTCTGCTCCTCAGCATCCCTTTTAATAGTTAAGGAGCAAGAATCACAGTGGACAAATTCATAGTAAGCTGCCGACTTGAGGCAGAAACCTTCTGCAATTGCAAGCCTTGTTTCATTTTCAATGACATCAAAGCACACAGTGATAATAAAATACACTAATATTTTGTTCCTATTTGGTAATTAACAATATAAGTATTCCCAGAGTGCTCTTCAGTCTTTTCTTTTGCACATTTATTTCCTCTGATTCACTGTCTTTAGTTACACTGGCCTGACAAATCACATTATTCAGAATGTGCATATTTGTTGAGAAACAGTTTTAACTTGAATATAGGTTGTTTTCTTGCAGTTCCTCAAAAAATCTCTGCGTGTATGCAGAGTATCCAAGGCTAATATCCTGTAGTTTTCCAACAGAGGTTGTCATCATGATCTACAGAAAACAGCATCCAGCCGTATATGAGAGATAATGATGATTCCATCGTCCTGTGTAGTGAAATAAGTGTGTATGATGTATCTATACATCTATAGTATATGTCTATACATATACAAATTTGGCACTACTTACATACGTCAGTTAAAATGTGTTTGCATATTTGGACTATAAACAAAACATTGCAGTGTTATGAAATTCAAATGAATTCTTATAGTTAATAAGCATATGCATTTAGCTTTGCAGGGCAGTGCCTGCTTAATAAAATGGTATTTTACTGCAGAATTGCCTTTGATTTACAGCAGCAACAATGTGCTGATTGACTCAAAGGAATTGAGACAGCAAGTCTGGCTCTGTCATGAGATTTAATGTATTTCTTTTAACTGTTTCTTTCCAAGTGCAAGGCAGACGCATCGGTGAGTAGGCATTGACGTGTTTTAAAAGGTCATTTCTCTAATAAAAGCAGGTATAAGTCACGGGAAATTTAAATTTCTCACCTCGTGAAAACCAGAGGGTGAAGAGAGGCTGTTTGATGGGCTCGTTGTTTCAGAATTTCTTTCAGGAAGCATTTCATCAGTAAATATGTAGATTTCACTGCTTCGTAGTCTAAGCCAAGCAGGAAAAAACATAATTTTTCCTGTCAACGCTTTGGATTAAAAATGATGGAACAAGCATATGTGGTAGGTTAATTGTTCCTTGGGTATTTGCAACCCTGCACAGAGTGGGTGTGTATATCAACTCTGGCAAGCAGCAGGCTTACCACATGGGGAGGCCCTATTAACCAGATGTATATGGGCCCCCGTAGGATCCCTACGCAGACAGCGTGTGCTCGGCAAGGTCAGCTCGACCTTCCTCAGCTGTTAACTGAATCAGTAAAAACAGAGCCACAGAGCTCACAAAGCAAAGCAGCAATGCAGCCTGCGGTGGAGGGAGGTGAGGAAGACGGGTTTGGAGTAACACTAGTATTCTTTAAGAAGCCTGTAGCTATAAAACCGTAACACAAAAATGTTTCATGGATGCTTCCACCCCCCACGTAAATATCCAACTCACCTGTCTATCACACAGGCACACAGACACAGCTTCTCTGCTTCCCGAAGACCTATGGTCACTTAAAGCACTGAGATCTGGATTCACCTGAGATTAGCTGAGGTTGCATCTATGTACACCCGGAAATTGTCAGGATAATATACCTTCAAAGCAAGAACTGTATTTTTATGACTGCATCTAAATATGTGTTCTAGGGCTTTGTTCTCTCTTGATATTTCATTCTCTTCAGATCTCCACCTCAGGGAGTGTGTGCATATCTGGACATGTGGGGAAGTGCTGTAAGTGAAGTGACAGCAGAACCAAAGAGAAGCCAGGGCTGGTCTTTACATTCAGGTCCTGAGAAGAGTACTCAGGGGAGGCTGACCTGTCTGCCCCTCTACTGGAGCTCTTTGATGCTCCAGAGGCTGTCAGCATCAGTCACACTTTGTCAAAGTCAGATAACTTACTCTGATCTAGGAGGTAAAATTAGAAATCAAATGTTCAGTAATCCTTCATATTCATCTGATTTCTCATTACTCGTGTGCCAAATACAACTGTTAATGCATTTATTCTTGCAATGCTGTCTTGAGGCAGAGTGGTTCTACTATCCTGATTTGGCCAAGAGGGAGCTGAACTGCAGAGTCACCTGGTGAAGGTCAGACAGGAAAGTCAGAGACAGAAAAGGGAGCATGACAGCTTTCCTAAGCCCTTAGAGACATTCTTGCCCATTAGACTAATCCTGTGGGGGATGAGGATTGAACAGAGCAGTCACACAGGCATGAAGCTGTGACTCACCTTTACACTTTGAGTTCCTCACGCTAAGATGTTGGGAACAGCGGTACTAGCCGTATTCCACGATATGTATTGGTGATACTTGCTTTTGAGTTTGGGTACCTAGGATGAAGACAAATCAAAGCACGAGCTCAGGTTTCATTTCAAAGCTGCTTCCGAGGGAAGGGATTGTCTTGAGAAATGACAGTAGGGAGGGCAGGAAGGAAAATTGATAAAGAGCACATTCTTGGAGGAAAGCACAAGGTTTTGGAAAGAGGCACCCAGCCTCTTTTGGTGCTTGGAACAGAGGTTCCCCGTTGTGGAAGTGGTACTGACAGCTCAGTGTTGAAAATGCTTTGCCTCTTTGGCACTGAACTTGCTTTTGATTCGTGATGGTATATGTTGGGAAGCAGAAGTGAGACCCTCTTCTGTTCTTCATCTATCTCTGAAGTCAAAAGAAAGAACCACCTTAGTTCCTCCTCCCAGCCCACTCTATGGCTGCTGCGCCTTGCCTTGCCTGCCCTGGGACTGCTCTTCTCCCATCAGTTTTGACCCCAGTGGCAGGGGGTGACAGGTCTGGATGATGACACCTCTCCTCTCAGGACACACTCTCATCAGAGAATGCCAAGACATTTTCGGGCAGCACCAACAGCCATCACCCCTGTCTCATTAGCAGCCTGGCCAATTTCAGCATGCCCCTTTAGGAAGCAACTAGGGAGACAATCCCAAGATGCATTTTATCCTCTGTGATTTTTGCAGTGATACATTATCATTGCTTTTCACCCTCTGTCACATTGTTCATTCTTACACATAAATTCCTGCTTTGCTTTGCTTTCTGTTTTCTTTTCTGTCCCCAGGGACTACTGCAGCTTGCTGTTGTGAACCCAGCTAGACACGGGGCGGAGCTGAGAGGTCATGTCCCAAGATTAAGTTTTGATCTTGGTTTCGTACCTAGCTTTAATTTTGTGACCAGGATGGAAATCAAATATAAATACATGGACTTTTTTCTTAACTTTCTGAGATACCTTAATAGAGGTGCTCCTGCTTGTCACTGCTATGTGAAAAATTCTGCACCAATTAATAGTGTATCTGGATTTAGCTTTTGCTTTTAGACAGGTTTAGGTCCAGTGACCCAGACCCCATCTGCTTCTCTGGATGAGGGGAGATGTAGGTGTCTCGAAAAGCAGCCAAATAGCTCATTTGCTAAGTCTTTTTGCAGTGAGGGTTTAATAACGCAAATAACTAGGTGCAGTGACCCAGAATCAGTCCCCAAGTTTGTTCTCTCACAGAAGCATGTGGGGGCTTGGCAGGGTGGGCTCCAGCCAGGGCTGTTTCCTGGGACACCACACTGCCGGCCCTCTCTGCACCACAGAGCAGAGATGTGAGTGTGATTGCACCTCCTGAAAGACATCAGTTGTGTGCCTTTGCAGGTGTTTTCTTTTTCCTTTTGCTCCTGTGCTATTTTTACTCTGGTTTGAACCAGCGTTTAATATGCCTCTTTTCACTTCTTCCCTCTAATAACAACTGTCTCTCATCTGACTATTTTGCCTGATCATTTTTTCTTTTTCTTTGTTAGATGTCTGGTTTCTCATGTTCTCCTTTCTTCTCTCCCTATCTATTTAGTCTTGCACTCTCCTCCTCACATACATTTAATGTATTGTTTACCTGCACAGCTCCCCAGGGCATGATAAGTGTATGTCTTACAAGATAGGGGAGAAGGTTCCAATCCTGCCAGGTGCCATTTCCATGAGCAAGGCAGATCAAGAGACTAATCTCTGCTAAAGAAAGCCCAGCAGTGCCGAGCAGGCAGTGAATGGAGACTACTGCCTCTGATACAAAACATGTCCCTTTAGCCATTACCTTGTCCCTTTGTCTCCTCTATTGTCTTATTTCCATTGTTTTATTTTCATTGCAGCAGGTTTTTGTGGCATCTCCTAAGAGTCTCTTGTGCAAGGCACAGTGAGAGCAGGTAGCAAACAGCATCCCTGATCTAAACTGGCAGACTGGCAGATGAGAGTCTGCGTAAGTAAGACCACACACCAGCTCCATGGCCATGAAAGGGTTTGGACCCAGGTCACTGTGCTCACTGGACCATTGCTTTCCTTTTGATCAGGCTGTTGCAGGGGTCCCACGCCTTATTCTTGAGCTCCAGCCTACCTTCTCACCCACTGAACCTGTTCTTTTGCTGTAAAGTGTAACGTGTTAGGAGTCCCTGAGTGAGAGTCGGAATTAATCAAGTCTAGTTTCCTATGGGTTTGTTTGCTATGGCTGGCTGACTGCAGACGCTAAAGAAAGAAAAAGAACCAACTCTGCCTTTCTGATTGTTGGTTCTTCCAGTATACCATTTATGACACTTCCGCCGTTTGTCCCATATTTGAAGGGCTTTTGTAGTCTCTTGTAGCCAGACACTTATTTTCAGAAAACCAGTAGGAACTCCCTTACCCTCCTGTCCTCTACCACTCCAACCAGCTTGGCTGAAGGGTACAGGATTGGAAGAGGGTAGCTAGGCTTGCCACAGGACTGCTTTTCTGTCTTTCTGCCTTTCAGCTCTCCAGCAACAAGCAGGCTGAGCAAATTCTGCCCACCCGTTTGTAATTAAACACTCAGGAGTCCTTCAGCTACAGGTGCTTGTCTTCATCTGTAGCACCTCCCTGGACAGGCTGATTTAGCTTCTGAAACCTGATGACAGCAAGTTCCTTCAGGCAAATGTGTGGCTGTGAGTCTGCAGGACCATCCCCAGTTCCCTGACCAAGGGCTCCTCCTTTACTTTGGAGCTTTTAGCGACCCACTGTGAGGCTCCACATTAACAGAATCAGATGGCGGGAAGAAGGAAGGGTACAAGTAAGGATATAGCTGGGTAAATCTCCCTACATCTGGGGTTTAAGCTCCCATCTAGCCAGCTCACTCATGCACAAATATATTTTGGGTTTTCAAAGAGTGGGAGTAGTCTGATCAAATTTTCCTTTCGCATTTTCGATTTCCTTTTCTCCACCCCCACCAAATGCCTCTCTAGCAGCAAAAGACCAGCAGAGTAGTGTGCCAGGCAAAGATCTGCCAGATAAGTGATCAATACCCTGCAGATTAAAAAAAAAAAAATAATTGAAAATCAAAGGCCTGTTTATTTATTCCTGTGTTGTCCAAAAGTGCTGAGAGCCTGTCCCAGAAGCAGCTATTTAAATGCTCACCTAACCCTGAATCCTGCTGGGCTGACACTGAAGGAGCTTTCCCTGCCATTCCTGGTGGTGTTAGGTCAGTCAGTCTTCAGAGCCATTTTGTCCTGTGTTGGCACGAGACGGTGCAGGACAAGTCTCATGGAAAAGCAGCCACCTGCCCTGTGGGAACTGGACCTCCCGCTGAAGGAGTCAGTGTGGGTCCATCACCTGCAGGATGGAACTGGCTCCTGCCCTCACCACTGAGGGTGGAATCTGATCCCCAACAATCATGAGCTGGAGCACACACAGTAGCTGTCCAGATGGTGAAGTGGGAATGTTTTTCCCATTTCAGTAGGAGTTTTGAAGAATTTGTAATTTATTTTCTTGCTTGCTGTTTTGAACAGAAATTAAAATCTCAGATGGCTCATGGCAGATTTGTACAAGAAACAAGACGTCCGAACAACTTTAAATTTTCATCTTTGATTTTGACTTTAAAACATTTTGCTTACTTCTTCAGACGCCAAGAAATCAGTTAACATGCAGAATAAAAGTATTTCTCATGAACAGAAAGGAAGAAAAGTTTCTTCCATTTTCTCTTTCCCACAAAAGGCTAAAATTTACAGTGAAGAGGCCTTAAAAAAAAAAGAAAATAGAAATAAACTGATGGGTGAAGGAATGACTGCTGACTGAAGGGGTATCGGGAATGTGCTGTTTGTGTATGTACTATATCATGAGCCAAAGTTAAGAACCAAAAAAGACATTTAATTAGTTATCAATGACTCAATTTAAGTCATTTTAAAAAGTCAAATAAGAGCAGGAAGAAGGTGGGCTTGCCATCGTCTCTGCCTCAAAATTATCATTGTTCATTCTCATAGCCTTGCCAGAGGCCAGCTGCTTTTGGGCTTTCAGCCACCTCGTGTGTTTAAAAACCGTTCTGTCTTCCTGGTATTTTGTCAGTCCGAGTAAAATTGTAAATGACCATTTTCAAGTGTGCCCATGTCCAAATAGAGCGTGTTGTTGCATTCTCTGGGTCACTGAGAGCAGGGAGCGGAAAGGATGAGAAACTCCAGAGCAGAGCACTCAAGCCTCTCCAGGGTCTTCTCCTGCCCAAGCCTGAGGGTAGTTTTTCCTGCCAGGATCAGGCTCTTCAGCAGACGTGGGGAGCTTGTGTGAGGTCTGCAAATACACTGATGGAAACGTGGTCAGTGCAGTCCCCTGATGGTGCCAGTTCACCACAGCCTTCTACGGTTTGGATGAAACCCCAAGAAAAGGATAAAGCCATTGCAGAGAGCCCTAGAAATACCCAGGTGTAGGAGGCAAACCTCCATGAGGAGAGCCTTTGCCTGAGAGTCTTTCACCATTTTTTTTTCCATGGGTCTAGGGATGGCTTTTGTGAGATCCCCGGTTAACCAAATTGCTATAGGACAATATATGAACAGTGAACTCCTCTTCTATTTCTTTTAAAATGTCTCTGCAAGAAAATTATTTAAAAAAAAAACCCTCACGCAACTCCCCCCCACCCCCACCCCCCCATTTCAATCATACAGAGGAAGCAGGGAATAGGTGGTTTGGGGTTTTTTTTAAACCTTCTATATTTTTTATAGACATAGACATTTCCCCTCCGAAGTCAGTGAAGGAAAGCAGCAAGCAGGCAGCACAAAGCCAGCTCTGATTATCCCAAGCCTCTCAGCTGTTGCATGCATTTCCTTTGCCCTGTTTGCCTTCCCTGCTGTCTAAAAAACTTCTCCACCATGCAGAGCCCTTTTGCTGGGGCAGCAGGATGGAGGTGGTGGCAGCGATTGCTAAATCACTGCAACTACGGAAGCCACTGCACTGCTCAACTTCAGGGCTTGCTCCTACTTACCATCATTTTTGTGGCACCTCTGGGGAGCTGGTACTGCCAGATCCACCAGTGTAATCAATCAGGGAGGAAAACAGATACCAAATCCCTTTTCAGCGCTTGTGCCACCTCTTCTCAGCTGGGACTGAGGATGACTGACAAAGTCTGTGAGGTGCAGACAGAATGACCCTATTTCATTCCCTGCAAGGCTTGTGCTCCTCAGTCTGTGTGCTCAATGTCTGATTTCCCCTGCGGGCAGAGGACCTGCTCACCAGAACAGAAGCATTTCCAGGCTTATTTCTGTTCTCTCATGTGTGAGCTGGCTTGATCGTGTCTCAGTACTTGCATATACATATACATATATATACACTCATTTGTATACATGTATCTCTGCTTATGAATGTGAACACTCGTACACAAGCACTCACACAAACTGTAGGTGGCACTTTGAGAATTAGCAAAGCTGCTGCTGTGGCCTGTGCTGGGGGAAGGCTCTAGTCACACCAAGCCAAGAGGAAGGAGGAATGAAAAAATTGATGAGTTACTAGTGAGGAAAGCAGAGAGAGACCAGAGGCTTCCTGGAAAAAAACACTCCTCTCCTTCCTCACGCTCATGGGGGCTGCAGCATTCAGCTGCTGACAGCCCCTTTAGGAGAGACGTACCAATACCCTGTACTTTTCTTTACAGTATGTTTTACTTATCTGCCTTGGAGGAGAAGGAGATCTGCTGCTCTTATCATCCCAGGAGTTCAGCTGGATATAAATGTTAACCAACTGGAGGAGAAACAACTTGCTCCAAAGGTTTTATCAGTGTTTAGTACACAGTGAGCGAGCGCCAGGTGCAGATTATGCATTTACAGAGCTCCTGGCCCTTGCCTGCCTGAACTGTCAGAAGAGAAATTCAAACCTCACTGTGATCAATTTGCTGTCTGTCAGCAACTGGAAACTGAAGGGCAACCCTGGATCGATCAGTTCTTGGAGCACTGCCCTCATTTCAGAGATTACCTCGTTTCTGCTGTGCTGTATTAACACTTCAGGTACTGGTTGTTAGAGAGATCTGCATGTGCATGTGGGTGTCACCTTTGCACGGTGTCTTGCAGAGGGGCATACGAATTTTCCACAAAGCTTGCTCTTTATATGTTTAATGCTGCTCTGTATGAGATGGAGATTGGCCTCTCCAGTTGTGTGCCATAGCTCTATGACACACAACGCTCTGCTTTTGTTCTCAGCGACATGAGCTTAGATTTTGGGATATTGTTCTGTGCTTGCCATGAAGCTCTGAAAGCCCCTGGAATGTACACCCCTGAGTGCAATACTGGAGAATGCTAAATACTGGAGAAGAATTTGCTGTGGTTCACGAAAATAAATGAGAAACCAATAAATGCTTTTCAGCTTGCTGAAATGGTATCACATTAAAACTTGCAAAGTCTTTGGCCTTTCCAACATATGGGACCAGATCGGAGAATGTCACTGTTAATTTTTAAAAAGAACTAAACATTTTAGAAGTCTGTAAGAGTGGGATCATGATGTGAAGAGTTTTGATCATTTGTGTTATGGAAATTGCTGTGCTCTCATTCCTTGGAATTGGCCCTAGGGTCCCCAAGGTGCCAGCCTTTTAGAGTGTCTCACTTAGAGAGCAGCTCTCAGCTGGCGTGAAGTGGACCCCATTAGCACTTGAAAAACCACCATGGACAGGGAGTGCAATTTCTTGGGCATGTGGTGTTTTGTTAGGCTTTTTGCAATAAGACATAGCAGCCAAAAATATAGAAGTGGACTGGGACCAGACACCTGTAACCCTCTGGCAGCGGCTCTCAGGGGTATGCACAGTTAGATAAGCAGGGTCAGGGCAAGTCCTAGTGCAGAGAACAACTTCAGCTGCTGCTCCTGCTTAACCACTTGGTTCACCATTTGACCCCTGGATTAGGAACCAGTGTCAGTCCCTTCTCTCCTAAATGTCAGGCAAATTATTTTCGTTCCTGTTTTCCATTTGGAGCACCCTTGTGCTCTGAACACTGCAAACTCGGGTGGAGCAGGGTTGAGCAGATGGACTTCTTCTTGCCTAAGGCTGTAGTCCTTATTTATCATCATCCACCTTGGTGCTGGTGAGTCTGAAGTTCTCTGCTTAGGGAAATGAACTAGAAGTACGTGTAATGTGGGCTCCAGAGTCTTTTCTTTCTTTTTCTTTTATTTTTGTTTCAGATAGATGCTTGAAGATGTCATGGTGCTAATCCTGGTGTTTAAAGCAGAAGACTGCATCTTGCCTGCATCAGCATAAGGGAATGAATTTGCAGGGCTATCCTGGACCTTGTATGAACAGAGTCTCAGGTAAATCTGCATTCATAATCCAAGGTATTTCTGGGGATATTTATCTAAGAAAGCTGCACTTCAAAATGATAAAAAGACTGATACGCCCTCAGAATCACAGCTTCATCCTATCCCATATTAGCAACACTTCTCTGAAGTTTTCTAATGATAATAAAAAAATTAGGGTCTTCAGCTTTCAATGCCAGATGACAAGGGAGCCAGCGAAGTGTGCTTTGTCAGCTTTGATTTTGTTCAGTGTGGTGTAGCAAAACAGCTGGAATAATTGAGATAATCTCTCAGCTCATGGTGGGGAGAACGATGCTGAAGCAGGGGCAAAAAACTGATGAGGAAGGAGAATTGGTAGGACAGAAGTGAGTGTGCTGTAGTGCACAAGTGTTTCAGCACCCAGCAGGTTTCACCAGCTCTTTGAATGTGTGCACCAGATGGATTTGCCCCGATTGTTACTGGAGTGCAGTGGAAGGTACATCATCACAGACTGTTTGTCTGAGACTCATTTCCCCATATAGAAGATGAAACTGATGTTTTTGGCTGTTTGTGAGGCCAAGTTCACCGCATTGTGAATGTGCTGGTGACTTTCGCACTGAAGATTCCCGAGATGCTTTGAAAAATTCTGACACAAGTCTTGTTCATAAAGTCGATGGAGGGTCGCAGTGATGGCAGCTCTGAGCAGTCAGTTCTTTAAGCAGGCAGAGGACTCTACTCCTCTGGAAAGCACTGTGAGACCTGCCTGTGCATACAGGAAGCTGCTATCCCATGAGCACTCTGCAGGATTAGCCTTTCTTAAGTAATTGTACTGCTTTGTCTTAATCAGAAACATTTATCTGAGTTTAGAAGAAGCTGAAGCCCACCCAGGTTTACTCTGCTTTGGATGCAAAGGCTGCCTGCAAAACCAGCCAAGAAACAGTGGATCTTCCTCTTAGTTTAGGTTTGCAGTAGATACAGTTGTTGCTCCATCTTTCCAGAACCAAACATCTGTGAGGCTATTTTGAGATTTACAGAGGGGAAAGCAGTAATTTATAACCTCATAACCATGGTGGTTGCAGAGTCTTGGAAATTAGTGGTGACACATATACTTCAGGGCTCTCAGCAAGGTGTTATCCCAGCATTCAGTTCCACCTAAGCTGGCAATTACATTTTTCTGCATCGTAACTCACCCACCTGCAGCAGTTACCTTCTGTTTCCAGCATTTGTCACCTGTCCCTTAAGCAAAGATGAGATTTTCCTGTTTGACTTTTAAAGGTCCCTTCCAACCCAAACCATTCTGTGATTCTGCTTTCCCTCTCCATCATTCTGCTGGCCTTCCTTTCTCAACCAACACCTGTTTCTGCAGATGTCTACAGCTCCAAACCAGTCTCTGGATTTCAGGTAACTCTTGAGAGGCAGTCACACACGCTTACAACAAAAATAACAGTCTGAAAAGTAAGCTAAGGAGCCTAGTTTGGATGCTACATGCTTATAACAATGTATTACAAAAACCCTAAGATGCCGTGGTAAACTTTACTTAACAGACTGCTTAATCTCTACAAATGTTAACCTCCAGGTTTTTATTTACTGTGCTGTTGTTTTATGATGCCATTGTCTAATTGAAATGTGTTCATTCCTTCTCCAAGTGCCACTGCTGAGCATTTTACTGATATATAGCAAGCAAACTGGATGGGATTTGCTTTCATTCAGAGTAAACTTGGGAGACAGATGGTGTTCAGACAGTACAGATGTGACAGCTTCCATTGCCTTCTTTATGGAGACTTTCCTGCCAGCTAAGCACTTTTGTTTTGAAATGACAAAATTGTAATTTTCACAGGCGCCACAGAAAACAGGCACGAGTGCAGGAGGAAAGACATTTATATTTGTGCAACAAGGGTTTTTACTTCCAAAACCAGAGCCGGAGGTAGCTGCTGCCCAAGTCTCGTTGACTCCTGAGCTCAGGCCATTGCACATAGAGCAGTAGTTTGGATAGTCCCAATCCTTCCCTCTCTCTTCTGTTGCATTTCTTGCCTGGAGTTTTCAAGGAGAAGCTAATGGCTCACTCTCTTATTACAGCTAGGGAGCTTGAGACTCAGAGAAGGGATCTGAGCTGTACAGCATCAGGAAGCAGAGGGAGGGCTGGGAATAGAGCCCAGCTTACCTTGGTCCGGAGCCAACACAGCAGGCGCTAGACCCAGTGACTCCCCTAAAGACAGAGCAGAGGGCAGGCAGACCTGGTACTGCTGGTGGAAGCAGACTCCCAGAGCTAAGTGGCATTTACTCCAGTATTCAAACACTCGCAGGTTGGGGAGATTCAGAACGAGTGAGTTTCTGTCAGTGATTTCTACCTTGTACAGCTCAGATGCTTAAAACAACAAACTGCTATTTCATTTGACATCATTAATATGCTGTTATTTACCACAGGGGGAAACAGCAATGCTATTTTGCATGAAGGATAACTGGTTCTTTGAAACTCACTATCTTGGTTTCTACATATAGCCCGAATCTGTGGCTAAACAACAGCAGTTGCTGCACAGCAGATCCCTCCCCAGCAGAGACAGTGGACGGGAAAAGGTGAGAACACCTGTGGGTTGACATGAAAACAGATCTAATGATACAGCAGAACTAATATTAACACGAATGCCAATATAAAGTGTGCCAAGTTATACTCAGCGCAGTCAATGTGCAGCAGTCACCATGAACAGTCCATGGGAGCAGAATGGTAAGCAAACCCCCGCAGGTATAGACAGAAGCAGGAGGGGAAGGAAGAGGAGGAACAGGATCAGGAGGAGCCCCCACCCTCAGCAAACTTCCCCCTTTATACTGAACATGATGTTCATGGTGTGGGATATACCCGTGAGCCATCTCGGAGCAGCTGCCCTGACTTTGGCTCCTCCCAGCTTAAGCTCCTGACTGACTAAAAACTGCTAACAGCCTGCGGACCGTGGCTGGCCTGTGAGTCTATCCCAGTGAAACTAGGACACTGGGATTATCACAAAGGTGAAGAGGTGTAGTTCAACTACTTCCTTATTAAGCTTCTTACGGGCAGTATCATTGTGATGTTACTGTGCACCCAGACAGGGCTGTCCTAGGAGATGAGTTGGAGCATTTGCCTCAAACAGTCTTTGTGACTCTGCTGTTACTGTGGATGCTTTTCACCACTAGCCAGCTGTCTGCCACTAGCACTAAAACCCCTGGGAGGCAGTGATAAGGAAGGCCAGGCCTGGCTCTAGCCCATTTCTTAGAAGCTGTTCACCTTTCACAAGCCAGTGCTTTCAGGAGTGTAAGATGGAGAATGGAATCAGAGCTGCCCTGAATCTCATGGAACTCGTACGAGCTGGGCCGAAGTTTCTGTCTAAAACAAAGACTAGAGCTCTCTGAAATACTGCAAAATGTGAAATTTTGGCCACAACCCTATCTCACTTTTGAATAAAGACATACGGGTTGTTTTGTTGTCGGTGTTTTTTACAATGGGCTCTAGAAGCCAGTTTTCCTCTCTGCGAAGACAGCTGAGTCTGTACGGCCTTTGATGGACACTCAGGGCCACTCTCCAAACCCAAGTTGCTCCCTACTCTGACACTAACCTGGCAGGATGGGCATGGTTGGAACAGGGTCTGTGGCGCACCCAGAACAGAGCTGAGCACAGCTGGCAGCTTGGCACAACACTGCTCTGGAGTTTAGGCAGTTTATTTGCTGTCATGAAGACCGAGCAGGCTGTCGGCAGGCTGCTGTCATGCATTTCTCTCTGCAGCCCACCTGTGAACACATGCCTGGGGGACTTTGGGGTCTGCTGTGGTCTCAGCTGTCTCTGGAAGGGCTAGTTAGCAATAGCGCTTGAAGTACTCAGGGCAACCATCTGTGGTGAGATGACCCTGTCTCTGAGTATTGGTAGTAGCTGCATATCTTTAATATGCTTGTGATCATGGGTTGTCATTAATTTTCGTTTCCGCTACCAGTCAACAGAGAAGGTAAAATCTCTGGTTCAGAGCAAAACCCAACCTAGAACTATGAGTCTCTTATTAACCTGACAGTGGCTAGAAATCTTCCACAGTCTCCTGATCTTACTGTTCTGTCTGCAGTGATGACAGCAGGCACTGAGGACATGGCTTGTCACTATGGATAAGATGATGGAAGGGTTATCTGCTTCCCACAGCAGCAGACTTGCTGCCAGCTGTCATCCTCATGTTGGCCACATGCTCCCACCCTGGGGTTAGTCCGTTCAGGGGCTAAATCAGCAAATCATTTTCTTTTGGTTCAGAGCTTTGGACTAGCGCTGAGCTAGGTCAGATGAGAGGCAGCATGAGCATGAGGGACAACCCCAGCCCTGTTTGGACAGCAGCTAATTGCCACACCACCTCAGCTGAATCTAAGACACGGAGCCAAACTATCTTCTGGTATTGGACCAAACCTGACTTCAACCCCATGAGTGGCTGGTGCAAAGGTACGGCATGAATTTGCTCTTTGGTTTCAAAAATTATGACCTGTCTGCAGGAAATCGGGCAGATTTTGCTTACTCTTCCTGACAGTGCAGTCTCTCTTGCAAACTGTTCTGCTGCTAGGAGCCTGTGGTTTCAAGTCGTCCAGCTTCTCACATATTGTGCTGTTTATCGGTGTAATTGCAAGGGACCCATTGCCATGCTATATGACTACAGAGCGCCAATGTAAGTGTCTGCAACCCTGAAAGTGCAGTGCCTATAGTCCCAGGCCCAAATCCCTCTGCTTCACACAGGCATGCTGTGTCAAGCTAGATAAGTGGGTAAATGCTAAAAATTCAGCAATTTAGCACATGTGCAAAGCTGCCAACTGGCAAGAGTCCTCAGAGCAGTAAGATGAAACATTCCAAGTTACAGAACAAAATGTCTGTGCTGGGATACTGAAATCCATGTATTTAATGTACTATCACTGAGGTTTAGTGGCAAACCAGAATGAAAGCTATTTAAACAAATCCTCGCTTCATGTAACGTTGCTGTAGTCCAAGTCATTGCTCAGCATATCACGCAAGACAATATTATCCAGCTTTTGTTCAATACCAATTACTTTTCTGCTTCAAATAATAAGGAACATTTTTTTAAAAAATGGGTTTTGCTTAGTCATTAGGGAAAATAAAGTTAACAGACATCAGAACTCTGTCTTGAGAAAATCACTACGAGGCAAGCACAAGTATAACAAAAGTAATTATAAGTGAAAGCTGATAATTTATTTACTTGGGTAGTAGCCTTGTCAGAGAAGTCAAAATCCCATTTTATCTGCACGAGTAGAATTTTTGAGCAAGTTTCCATGTTGCCAGTGGCTAAGTTTCTAATGAGGCTGTAAGAAGCATAAGGACTTCTTCATTGCAGTGGACAAGAGGGCTCCAATTGGGGTTTGTTGTCCCCATTTGAGGTGGGCTCCCATTTGTCCCATTTGGACTGGGCTCCTGCATAAATATCAACTGACTGTCTGGGCTGTGTAATTGTAGTTCACTGAGTGACTTTTAGAAATTAACTCTTGTAGGAGAGACAAGGCGAGTTGCAACAGATCTGACATTCAGATGAAAGGTGGGAGAAATCGTTCAAAGAACTTCTAGCTTCATCAGAGACCTTGTGCCTGCAGGAAACAGCCTGCAGCAAGAAGCCTCTGACTGGTCACCAACTGATGCTTCAGTTTAAGGAGGGCAAAATGTGATGTCTTAGCAGCTGGTGGGAATCACACGCTGTGCAAATGTCAGGGAGGGAGAGGACAAAGCAATCTCCACTTCCGGGCTGTTGCATCTGGCCAACGCGCTTAGGGTACATGATACCATGCTGTTCCATCCACTGTGGCAGTCAGGGGATCATGGCCATATGCTTTTAGTCACAGCCCATCACCTCATCAGGAGCCCCGAGGTGCTCTGGGTGAGCTGTAGGGCCAAATTCTGCCCTTACACCTTCCACAAAGGGTGTGTGGAGCTGTCGCTTGAAAGCAAGCCATATCGACTCAGCTATCACTGGGTCTGCTCCAAAGCCCAGGGAAGGTGAGGACAGGTCCCTCACTCAGAACATCACCACAGAGTTCACTACACAGCTTCTGACTCCTAAGAAATCTCATTCCAGCAGGGAGTTACAGTGCATCCCAAAACAACAAAGTATACGTGCACTTAACGACTCAAGCTCAGCTCCTTTCACAAACCAAAATAAATTGTTTCCGTGCCTGCCCAGATTCTAAATTAGCAGAACAATCAGTCATTTAAAATGAATGACTTCAAGTCAGAGGAATACACATCAGAGACTGTATTTCTTCTTATTGGAAGAATAGTGTTACACCAAAAAATATTACCCAGATTTTCAATCTTCTACAGACTGGGCAAAAGATCTGCATTATAAAGTGGTCGACATACAATATAACCAGTTCTGGCTCCACATCTGACATGTCCAGACATTGACAGACCATTCTCTTTGGTGCTTTTACACATAGCAAGGGTTGCCAGCTGCAGAGCTTGTATCTTTACTTGGCCTGTGTGGGGCTGAACCCCAGAAGATTTTACGCTGGAGTTCACCCGTATGAGCTGTTGCTCTGCTCTGTGGGAACCCCAGCAGCTGCAGCAAAAGACAGCTTTCAAGTATTGCCAGAAGGGAATGGATGTGCAGAAGAAAGGGAGGAAGGATTGCCTGTGGTGTCGTGTCTTGAAGCATGAACAGAAGGGAGGGACCAGGCAACATTAACTGAAACTTCACACAAATCTGTTTGGAGACCTTCATATCTTTCAGCTCTGCCTCAGCTTCTCCCAGCTCTCTTGAGCTATGGCTCCATCCTTTCTGCCATCCTCCCCAGCCATAGCTCAAGAAGCCATTTTTGCCTGGAAGGAGGTTAGTGGTTGATCCTGGTTCATAGCTCTTTGAGGAAGTGTCAGTCTGGTCAGGACAGCTATTTGGAACAGGCTGTAAGAGGTTACCCTCAGGCAAATACGGATGTGTGACTGAACACATTACTCCAAGGGGTGCTTATAATTTGATACAGACATTTGGAAGCATCACTACAAAATTCCAATTGTGCAAATCAAAACTCTGATCACTTCAGGTCTGATTCAGTCTGTTGCAAAGTCAACAGGAGCCTCTCACTGCCTCCAGTAGTTTGGTTTTTTGTTTTTTTTTTTTTAAAGTGATCCTTATTGAATAAACAATCAAGAAGTAAACCTGTATAGAATCTGATTACCTGGTCTCCAGCCTCTGGATGAACTCTCTGCTGCATCACGGAAAATACAATATTGGCATTTGAAATTCCTGCAAACTAGAGCAGCTTTTCCATTGCCCGGCTGGGCACCTCTGGTCAAGCTCATCTATGACTTCTGGTCCTAGTCTCTGTTATACAAGAGTCTTAACTCTATGATTTACAACTGTCCTTTCTGCTTTCAGTAATCTGTGATGACATCTTTTTTACATGAATTCTAAGCAGCTGCAAATGCCTGTACCAGCTGGCAAATCTGCCCCACTACCACTCACCCTTTCCACAAGTCACCATGGCTCCGAGAATGCCAACATGCTGCCCTGAGATGATCCAAAGGATCTCTTTTATTTTAACAGCGCAGGTGTTAGTTATTCTGTCCAGGAGCAGTAAAGCTATCAGTTGCACAGAAGGAGAACATTTTAAAGCACACTAAACAGCAAATAATCCTCTGCTCAGGATATTAAAATACCACAAACCACAAATTTTCCAACGTTATTACTTTGTAGGTGGCATCTGTGTGTTTTGGCACCCCAGCCTATAGACTGAGGAGGTGACACGCTCATACTAAGCCTGGGGTAAAAGGGGATGCACAGACAGCATTGTGCAGTCTGCTTCCAGGCAAGAATAGCTTTTGCAGACCCTTTCTCTCCAATATATTGACCTATAGTCACTACCATGTTTGAATGGCATGTCTTCTTCACCATAAAGAGATTGGATGTATCAGTTGGAGCCTTGGTCAGCATATCTGACCCAGTCCACCTTGTCTGCAGTCAATCCTTGCCATATGTTTTTGACCCATCTACTTTTTTGGGCCTTGGAATCATTGCCTTAATTGCAAGCTCACACTAGGTCTTAACCCTTAACTACTCAAAAGCAGTTTTTCAGGTGCTGACCAAGTCAAGGGCTAAAGCAGCCTGACTGCAACTTGTTCTGCTGTCATCAGAGATTCCTACAGGGTCAGATCCATCCAGAACGTCACATATACTGGTACAAGGGGTATTACTTACCAGAGGTAAGAGGGGAACAGGGCTACAGGCATAGATAGACAGACAGATAAACACACTCTCCCTCCAAAAAGAAAAAGTTATGCTTACAGTTTGTCCTTCTCGGTCCTTCAACCAGCAGAAAAACGCTGGTCACGTTGTTAAATAAAATCCTACAGATGTGGAAAAGAAGAGCTTCCCTTAAGATAGAGGATGAGTGGTGTCATCCAGCATTAAGGCAGAGATTTTGGAGACAAAGGAGGACAAAGTCCTGCGCTGCCCTGTGGAAAGTTACTGTCTATAGCTCAGGGGGGGCACAGGAAAAGTGGCATATATCAAATATCATGTCTGGATTTTAACACAAGAGTCTCCACACTATTTCCTGTGATCCTCTGACACTGCTGAACCATTTTCTAGCCCTGAGAATGAAGGTCAAGGTTTGATAAAAGGTGTAACTCATCAGTATGTTCAGAAGCATCTGCAGAATCCAGATGGGAAAATGACCTTGGCTCCTGCAGTTAAAGAGAAAATGAGGCTTGGGCCAGATTAATTCCCAGGGTCGCACATTGATTTAATTGGAGTTACCCTGAGGATGAGCTTGATTCTTAACTCCTTAAAATTTCCAAAACAAATAAAAATCCAGGTGGGCAGCAGTATGGAACCGATGGGCCTTTTTTGTTTGTGTTTTTTCTAGTTGTTTTAGTACAAGCTACCAAGACTTAACTTTTTTCCCGCAGATCTGTAGGAGCAGGCAATTGTTTTACAAAGTAAAGGTAACGCCTTCACCTAGAACCAGCACATGCTGCCTTTGGAAAGGCTTCATGTGATCGCTGAGCTTGTCTTTCATTGACAGCTTTGTCTCAGGAATGCATGCACTCGGCCTCTCTCTGAAGTCACCACCTGCTGGTGTGTTTGCAGAAGCTTTTCCAAAAGAACATATTTTTGAGCAGAAAAATGTTTTTACTGAATTAATAACAGATTGGCTTAAGCTGCAACAGTTTAAGTTAAATTTCTACATGTATATGGGCTCCAAGGTTCATGCCTGCCTAGAGCTATGTTATCGTGTTCCTTGGCAATCAGGAATATCTGATACTTAACTTTTTTGTTTCAAATTCTACCACTTTATAAAAGACCTAGTCAATTCTACAGACAGAATCAAGTTCTGAAATAGTCCTGTGTTTCTATGTGGAGAACCAAGAAAATAGAAATGCGCATAGGATTTAGAAGTGGGGTTTGGTTTTATAGGGAAAAAATATGGAAGGGGAATCCGAAGATGGTGAATTTGATCTAGACTTTCTTCCATGGCAAATTTAGGACTCTGAGTCCCCATGGGCAGCTTTCCCTGGAAAGTTCTGGTTACACACACAGATGCACAGTTTGAGTTCAGATTTAGGTCCTGTGTTGCAGCCCGTTAACCCTGCTTGGAGAATCACTTGAACTTGCTGATGAAGGTCAAGCCTTGAAGTACCCTAAATGTGACCTTGCGAAAGTTCATTACATACTCGTGTGAAAACTACCATCTGAAGCCCAGAGGAATTTTTGTAGATGTATGACTGAGCTGGGAATCACCAGAGTATCCATCTGTTTGTGAGATAATGTTTTTTGCTTCTACACCAGAAGTCAATGTTTTCCCTATTAGGTCTGCCTTCTGTTCTGTCTGATAACAGGAAGCACAGAAAACAGTGGAAATTAAAAATGAAGATAATGCAAAATTAAACACACCTCTTTTTGGTCTTCAAATTGAGTTAGTGTCAAGTAAAGATTGTGCTCTATGCACTGGGTGGCCTCTTTGCTTAATGGTGAATTGAGTGAAACTACTTCCCTTGCCAGCTTGTGCAGTAAGTTGGAAAATACAATTAATAAGAGGCAGAGTCAGAGTCACAGCGTGTAAGTGACCCCTCTGAGGCACAGTCGAATTGGAATCTCTTTGCCTTTGCAGGGTCTCATTATCATATGATCAGACCGCTTCATAAGCCAAGACGTTGTGTTACTTGTAACACCCCTGCGGCAGGCTCCTTGCTGGCAGGAGGAGACTTTGTCACTATGAGCACAGGCTAGGAACAGCGTAACAGGGGGGCTGATGTCTCTATATCTCAGATTTTGGGGTTCTCGCTATGGGGTCTGCACAAACCAGGGTCCTTGGAAGCCAAGGGCACTGTCCAGGACGTTAAGTCTTGATTTCTTGTCTTGCCTGGCCTGTCTGGAGGAGCTGTGTGGTGCACTGGGGAGGGCTCTGTGAGAAGCCTCTCTCGCTTGGGCCATCAGCTGAAAGCCTGACATTTGGCTTGGGATCCCACTGCTGCCCACGCAGGAACTGCACTGCCTTGTTTGGACCAGGATGCCCCAAGGCCTTGGCAAGGATGATCTTCCAGGGAAACTCAGACTCCTGAGAAAGTAAAGCAATTGCTGCGTATAGGAAGCAAGCCAGGAGCTTGATAGAGAGGCTTAAATGTCATCAAGTCCTAGTTTAGGGACTGGCACTAAGATGGAACCACTGATTGCTTTTCTCCCTGCAATTTTTCTGAGAGCTCAAGGAATTAAAATTCACCAAAGCCTTAATTCCAGAAGACGTTAAGTCTGACATGCTTTGACCTTCACGATGTCATTCAGTTTGACTGTCTGACCAACCTTTTCCTTCTCCCCTATGCCGCCTCTTCATTTTTGTATCAAGCAATGAGAAGAAAGGGTAGTAACCAGCTACCTAAAATGCAGATTACTCATCAGGTTAGCACAGCAGAAACATATTGCTTGCTTTTACCAGCTCTGCTCAGTATTTAAGCTGAAATATTTAGTTCCCCTGGGGAAAATTGTACTAGAATAGAAAAAGGCACAGCATGCAGCTATTATTGGGGCAGTGATCGTAATGAGCATGGAAAATGGAACAATATATAACCCATTCACAATAGACTCTTGGGAGGGTTATCCTCCACTTCTTCTCACATCCCATTCCCTGATACTTTTTTTTTTTTAATAATTGGTAATGCCTTTTTTTTTTTTTTTGAGAGTCCAGATGCATTTGTATTGCTCAGTAAACATTTACGGCATTTCCCAAAGATGAATTATCCCCACACCTACATCAGAATGTGGTTTGAATGAAAAAAACACCCCTTTCTCTCTTTTCAACCAGTGGTTTGCCCTTTCCAGAAAGCCATAAAACGTCAAATATTTCTGCTCTGATCCACCAGTTGTCTCTGGCACAAATGCTCTGGAGCCTGTGCAAGCTCCTTGCACCATCACAATGATCCCTAATATTTGCACTGATGAGCAGAGCCCTGGAGCCACACTGACCTAGACCTCCTTCGTCAAAGAGAAGGTGCCTGAAGTCCAAGAGGGAGGCAGGCTGGGAAGATACCAAACTTCCTGTGAGGGCACCAGTTAGTTACACAACTATCATGAAAAGACATGTTCTGTCCTTTAACTTCAGGGCCACAAAGGCTTGAGCAGTTCTGAGATATTGATGTGCTTAAACATAATGCTGAAAACCTATCAGCCCGGCAATGGCATTTTTTTTCTCCTTAATCAAAGTGTCTGAGAAGAACATGGGGAAATTGTTTGACGCCATGATTACTGCTCAGCAGCTGAAGCAGAGCAGTCAAGATTTGCTCCATGCTGGTGAGCAGGATGTAAGCCTTGCTGCCTTTTGCTCCATGGAAACTGCTTTCAATCACTCTGAAGGCTGAAGCATTGGTGGTGAGAGAGGGAAGGCATGAATGCCATGGAAACCTCTCTCCTTCCCTGGGGAAGTGCAGTGGTGTTTCTTTTGATTTTACATCTAGGTGTGTGCAGTGGGTCATCTCATAACAGCAACTGAAGATTTTCTTCCAGTTTGGGGAGATGAATTTGTCCCCAAAGGCACTCTGTGTCTTTTCTTGGTGTCTTTTCTTTTTTTCCTCCCCCTTGATGCAAAGTGACATACAAATCAAGCCCTGCCATCTAGGACCAGGGCTAAGCTACGCCACAGTTAATAGAGGTCCAGTGCTGGGCGTGTTTTGGGGCCAACATCCCTTCTGTGTTAAAACATAGTGTATGCCCATTGGCAAAGGTTAGGTGTGTTTGCTGCAACTAACTAATGAGAATTCTGAGCCTTTTTTTGGGGGGGGGGGGGGGG
>NW_010394624.1:93597-96314 GCF_000710305.1 Buceros rhinoceros silvestris
TGTGGCTTGTTTTGGGGGGGGGGGGGGGGGCGGGGGGACTGTAGTCCTCAAAAAGACAGTTTTTTGATGTCTACCATACAAATATGCTGCAGCATTGCTGGCATGAAGCCAGGAAGGATGGCACACCACCCTTTGAACCCTGCTAGCTCTAATCAGCCTGGGGAGCTCGCACCACCACTTGGTTCATCGTTGCTCAAAGAGTGCGGCAATGCTCTTTCGGGGGTGGTAACACTCATGGAGCACTATCAGTGCAGTTTAAGATGTAAAGGTGCAAAGTGAGGCTCGTGACAGCTTGAAGGGTTCTGTGGGGATCTATCAGCTAGATCCTATCCAAGCACAAACAAAAAGAAAGTTGTTGACAGACAACTTTCATAAACTGCTTTGTTGAGTGTCAACTTCACTTTATAGCATGTTATCACATGCCAGTGCTGACAGTTGTGGCATAACTTGCTGGCACGGTATGTTACGCTTGTCATGCTGGTGTCTTTTTTTCTGCATTTTAAATTCTGATGGTCCGAACTGAAACCATGTTACCAGGTTTTGTCCTTGATGCATAGGTCAGAATGGTGCTGCTGTCACAAAAGACCAAGCTAGGGTGAAACAAAATGAGTGCTTTAAATGTACCCATATTTCTGTAATGTGAGGATGTGTTGTCTGCTGCTGGACTTCTAATGTCCAAGTTCTTCCTCAGCAGCATCTGTTATTCAGAGGGCAAAGGTCTGATGCAGACTTAGCAGAGTTGACAGTTACCATGTGCCAGGTGAGATGAAATGCTCTTCTATCATTTACTTTTCTTGGCCATTTTCTGAGCTAGATACTTGGAGAATGCCATGCCAACATAGCTTGGAGGGGAATTCGTCCCGCTAGTATCCCATGTAGGCTAGAAAAAGGTTGTAGTCACTATGTTAAACTGAATCACAAAGATCCCTAAATGGTGGTGGCATGTGTGGCTAAAAAAAGAAACAAAAGACATCTCCTGTCAAAAGGACTGTGACACTGAGCAATAGCAGTGAGCAGCAGCGAAGAGACTGCAGAAACTTCAAAGGAGGAAAAAGTCTGTGTAGATTCCCCTCTTCCCCACAGATTGGGAAGTGGCAGACAGATAATCAACAAAATGCACACCACCTCCTCAAGATATGGCTTGGGAGAAAGCTTGCAAGGTACTTCAGTACAAAAAAAAGAAAAAAAAAAGAATTGCATGAAGGCCTATGTCGTACCTGCGAGCTGCACATCCCCCGGGGCTATCCCAGGCACCTGGAGGTTGTTGGCATCCCTGTCAGGAGCAGGTGACGCTGTGGAGCTGGGCTGTGTCTCACTGGGTATTGGGCAATCCTGATGCAGGAGCCCCTGCATTACACTACGGGCTGTAGTAGAGGTCAGGGAGAACACAGCATTTCCCAAGGTGTGTGGGAGTGTTCTATCATGGTTTAAGCCACCATACGTAGCTCATGGTTTGCCAGGGCTAAGCAGGCAGCAAGGAAAGCCAACACCGAGTTACAACACATGGCAGAAGACCTGCTCCAAGGTAGCACAGCCCCTGGGTGTAAGCAGGATTAATTAACTCTCATCACGGGCCAGCTCAGTGAGTGGTGCATGAAGGTGATTAACTCAATCACAACGGGCCAAAGGAGCAAATTATTTTGACATTTAGGCCTGAATGTGGCATTTCCAAGGACTCCTGCAATGATTTGGCTGAAGAAGATTATCAAAGTAAAAGCCCAGCGTGGTATTAAGTGAGACACACAATGGAAAAACAAGCGCATGGCAAGGCTGGATCTGTGGCTGCCCATGACTTACTGGGCCTCAGGCAAAGAGTGTCTAGCATGTAAGTCACCAAAATATTAGGTCTCTTATGCTGGATCTGCTCTAGATGACACCAATGACCTTGGCAAGTTACCCATAGCTGGGGCCAGAAGAGGCTTGTGGTACCAAGGTGTGCTGTGAATGTTCTCTTCCATGGTAGGTGCTGGGCATTCCCTCCAGGAGGGCAGCAGAGAACGACTGTGGCTCAGTAGCTAAACCATGGACTGGGTGTTTGGTGGCTTGGTTGGTTGAGGGGCTTACTAGCTTAACATGTTAGTCTTGAGGCTCTGTTTCTGCGAATGTACATCTCTCCAGCGAGTAAGCAGCCCCCGCTCCTTAATTTGGAGTGCTCTTCCATTTGTGAGGGAGCTGAAATGTAGGCAAACCATTGTAGCAGATGGGGCTGGAGACGTGTGTTTGTATTGCCAACCTGCATGTGTATAGTGACCTTGCCCCATTCTTGTGGGACTGGGGACTCCAAGAAGGGCAGGAGCAAGTCACTGACGTGACTGGCAGCCCCAGCTAAATCGTGCTAGAGCTTGTTGTTGTCACACAGGCACCGGTGCCCTCTGTGTCCCGATAGCATGCAAGGGCTGCCCACAGGTGCAGCATTAGGCAGCAGAGCCATAATATGAGGCTCTTTATTTCAAGGTTTCAACTTCTCAAAACACAAAAGGGCATGCTTGAAATTCATTCCTTCATGCTGATCCTGGGAGTCTTCCATAACCTTGAAATTTGGCTCACTCCTTAGCTCTCCATGCTTGCTCTGCACCTGTATGGAGCCGCTCGCCGAGCCCTGTCGCACACCGGCACTGGCACGTGCTGTGGGGCTGGGGAGATGTCTGGGCCAGGAGCTGCTTCGCAGAGAGCACTGGAGCCAGCCCAGGCGCTCCCAGGCGCCTGCCATCACCACA
>NW_010394624.1:96445-107505 GCF_000710305.1 Buceros rhinoceros silvestris
AGGCTGCGGCCGTGATAACAAAGCAGCCTCAAGAATTAAGGTGGTATTCGGTATTTCATGTATGCCCATACTGTATGAATGACACAGGCACTCCCACCCGGCTTGTGTTACAAGGCTTTAGGCTGCTTCCCCTTGTATAAAGAGCCGTTCTGACCCATTACCCCTCTCCAGGCCCTTGGACATTTGCTTATTAATTTTGCTTTTCACCTCTCCCAGGAGCTATAACCGTGGCCAGAGTAGCAAAAACTTCCCCAGTGCCTCAGCCAAGGCAGCGCCTGTTTTTGTAGCAGCAACTGTACCACCTCTACAATTTGCTGCCTGCAGGCCCTGGGTGTCAACAGAGGTCAGAGGCTTACGTTAACGTGTGGGGGCAGAGAATCCGCCTGTGTTTGCCTTTCAGCACCACCCATGGCAGCGAGGGTGTATGGCTCACCACTGACCCCCAAACTGCAAGCAGAGACAGCACCAGACAGGGAGGGATTTGCAAATCCCCACTAATGCCCTAGTTGCTGCAGGTGGCCTCAGCGCTCAACATCTCCTGCCCAATCGCCCCCTTCCTTGCCTTTCCCTATCGGTAAATTAAAGTATTTCTTCAGCATCTGCAGCCCCCATGCTCGCGAGTCACATACCCACACCCAAACCTAGGCTGCTGCAGCATCTCAGGGGTTCTCATTCCGTAAAAGGCTTGGTGGTAGTTACGCTTTGGATTAGAGGGGTTTGTAGTCTGAGCTCTGAACGCGTGTAAAATGAGACACATGACGAACCTTAACACTTAGGAGAGCCCGGCTGCTAGAAGGAAACGGCAGCCTCTCCTCGAAGTGGCACAGCTGGACATGCACAGCCACCTGCGTTCCCTTGTAGCAGGTCTCCCTCGTCTCTGCACACCCCACCTACTCCCTCCCCACACCCCTCTTCCCATTGCTGAAATCCCTGCCACCCTCTCACATATCACATCTTATCGTTTCCATCTGACAGCAAGGATTTCAGCAGCATTTCTTGCTCTGTTTTGTATTTTAAAGCAAGCAGCCATTCCTCCTCCCCTTTATCTTCTAACTAACTCTCCTCTAATAAATAGGATCATTCCATCCTGCAAGACCTGAACACCCATTTCCAAAATTCCCCTGGCAACTAATGCAGTAAAACAAGCCTATAAATATAAATAATTATGATAAAAAGGCATACGATGCCAGACTTGGGTCAAACATACTCACCCAGTGACACTAGCAACAAATAATGAAACAGCGTTTGAATGTAGATGGAAAAAGCTGAATACAGAGTAGCTAGTTTGTGCTCATAACTGTCAGACTCCTAATTTGGACAGGCCATATTTTATTGATAGCAGAGCAAACACAGTCATAATCCATCCCTACCTTTCCTGCTTTGTGAAAAATCCCATCCATCCCCAGGGAAGCAGGGATGGAAAAAACAGTGGTGTGAACGTGACGTGAAAGTATAAGGCAGAAAGCACAGTTCCAGGCTGTGTTTCCCATGTGTTTCTCGCACATCATATGCTAAGTTCAATTTTCCAAAAACATTGTTTTATTTTTAAAGGTAACATCTTTATTATTGATATTATTGTATTTTATTAGTTATTATTATTATGCAGAGATGAGATTTTTTTTTTGCCCTTTGATCACAGAGCAAACAGTTTGCTTTTGAAAATGTTAATGGAGTCCTGATTTAAAACATTTTTTCTTCACTTTTTTTTGTTGTTTTTGTTTTTTAAAACGTTGCAACAGGCAGGATCTGGGATTCGATTTCCTCGTCCTACACAAAGAAAGATTCTGGAGTTCGGACTCCTAACCACTACCGGTAGGTCCTGCCTTGCTCAGCTGTCGTCGTCTCAGTGTGGTTTCGCCAGGTGGGGTGGGTAGGTGGGTGGGAGGGGAGGAGCTGGAAGAAAGGAGGGTATTTGTCAGCTATGTCGAGTCTTGGTTAACAACTTTGCCTCCATTCATGGTCGGTGTCCCTGAACTTTTTCTTGAGCGTCCTTGCTTTTCTCCAATTTCATGCAGCGATGGCTCTCTGTACATGCACACTGCAAAGAGAAAAGACACTGTTAACAGCCCTGAAGTCACAGCCATTAGAGGCCATAATGAATTATTTCTTTCTTTGAGGCTGAAATTCCGTCCCAAACAAAAACACACATACAATCACTCACAGAAACATCAGTGACCCTGCAGTAGATCCTGTTACCAAGCAGGATCTGTCACCTGCCCTCACTGCCAGTCAGATCCTCCTTCTCCCTCTGGATTCTTCCAAAGGCACAGATAGAAACAGGGATTTCTCACAGACAAGTCTTTCTAGGTTTTCTGTGCTTCACTGGTTTTTTGCATGTCGTATTCATATATAAAATAAACATTCCATTGTCTCAAGATGCTGATTGCCATCTAATAAGAGGTCTGAGGATTACCCAGTCGCCAGCCCTTAACCTCAACAATAAGCCCTTGAGAGTCTTAAATGAAAACTACACTTGCTTCTGAGCCATCCAGGCCTTCTGAGTGTTTAGCTCTGGATCTGGAAGTGGTGACTCAACACTGTTTGGCTCCTTTGGCCAAGAGCTGAGGTCTGCTATCAGCACTGTTCATTTTTTCCCCTGTATATCAAGACAGCCAGCCAAGGCCAAGGCTGTGAGCAGACACATGGGGATGACTTCAGTGACAGCAAGCCAGGAACCATCCCAGCTCTCTGTTGTCAGCTGGCGGCACCTGAGAACAGGGTATATGGAGGGCACCTTCTCTCCAGAGCCTGGCTAAGCAATGTGTGTCCTATAAAAATGATCCTGCTGGAGCCCAGACAGCCTGAGAAGGTAACGTCTGCCCAAGGCATGGCACATCCCCATAAAGCATTTATCCAACTCACCATGTGGACCAAGTCCTCATGGCTGTCCTTGTGCTGTGTGAGGTGTGCCAGAGCAGGAGCACATGCTGAGCAGCTCAGAGTCTCACACCAAAGGGAGCATCTTTGATGAGCTCATCGCAGATGTGGGGTGTGATCAAACTAGGGAGGCATCTCAAGGGCAGGCATATTGGAATTGGGAACTTAAGGTAGGTCCAGACTGCAAATGTCATGCCTGGATCTTTGCAAAAATTAGGACAGAAAGAAAGGATTGTGTACTCCTTCATTTTGTAAAGCTGTCATATCACAAGCAACAGCACAGAGCTCATACACGAGATAGAGCCCATCGGGTTCTGGTAATCTACAAAAACAAAATTCCAAAAATTATCTGAAGAAATGAAAAAAAACCTACCCCATGTATAAAAAGGTGATATAAACACTTACATTTAACCTCCCCTGACTAGTGAATAAATCCTGGCAATTAGAGACAGGCTGCAAATGACATTACTGCTCTGCATTTTACTTCGAGCTAGATAAACAGTTGTAGCAGAGTGCAACAATACAGGACAGAGATAAAGTGCAGCCAACTGTGTATTAATAGGAGGGATATTGCATTGAATATATGAGCAGTGAAAAAATATTACTTTTCCCATAGAGCCTTTTTCATTCAAGGTTTTCAAAGCAGTTTAAACGCAGACACACACACACGCTGGGCCTCCCAGCGCGGCTGCAAGGCAGGTACTGCTCTGCAAACGGTAATCGCTACTGGAGCCATTTTTTGATAAAAATGAGAAAAATGAGAAAATGAATGACTTGTCCCATGGGTCTGGGCCAGGACGAGCAATGCCAGGACTGCTCACCAGCTGCCCAGACTATTGATGCTGTCTGCATGCTGCAAGGAAAGTGTGTAGCACGGTGGCAATAGAAGGAAAGGGGCTCTTGCACCCCCTTTCAGCTGCTGAGCTGCCCCCTTGTCTTGTGAGTGACAACAACCTGGTGATGGTGAATTTGCCTGTTGTGGCAAAGTACCTAATAGAATCTTACAGAGTATGAAAAGGTTGACAACTGAGGAAAGCCTGTACCCTTGTGATTTCTTAGCCCAAGCTGCAAAGCCTTTTGATGACGCTGAGGATGCACATCACTCTGTGATCGACCTTATTCTCTGATGTGATGTTTGCCCAGAAGATTTCGGTAGTTGTGCCGGTGTTGCCCCAGTGCCCTTGACATTTCATACACAAAATTCTGCCTCAAGTGCAGTGTTGTCTTCACCCTGACCTCTCTAGTCCCAGGCTGGAGCTGGAGGGATCTCCACGAGCTCTTCCCCCAGGCAACTGCACATACTAAGCCCATCTCACCTCCAGCCATCCCCAATAACCCATCGACAGGGGCCAGATGCTTAACCCCAAGGGCTGAGCCCAAGCACAGACTGCAGCAGCAGCACCACAGCAAACTGCCTTTCCTCAGCTCCCTGCCTCTTACCACTCTTCGGCCTTCGGGCAAAACTGCTGAGCTGCTAACAAGGCCCACAGAGTAATGAATATAAATCATCCTACGGAAGTAAACATCATTTGCAGCTAAAGAAATTAAGGAATTAAGGAAACTCTATACCTAGCAAGCAAATAGGGCAGGTATTCTAAGTATATGTTCCAGTCTAGTGCAGGATACAAGTACTGACAAGGGGCGGGGCTGGAGGCTGCTCACACTGTGGTTTGCAGATGCTGTCAAAGCCTCTGTACCAGACAGGCTGTGCCATCAGACCATGCCAGAAAATCTGTAGCAGCATAGGACAAGCGTATTTTGAGTACTGAGATATACCTACAGTATCAGTGTACATAGTATTTATATGGCATCACGCACAAGATAGATAGTGCCTGGCTATTCTCCGACACAAGAGGCTCGTGCATGTGCAGAGTGATGGCCATCGCTCAGCTGCAGCTGCAAACCCCTGTGTGCTGTGGCGTGCAGGTGTGTGCGCACAGCGGTACACACGTGGGGTTTTAAGGGTAGTGTGCCATGTTGTACAACACAGGCTCTTAGACTGCGGTTTGTTTATCCTTGTAGTCCTATGTCCCAGGACTCACGTGCAGAGGTGTTAGTCATGGACCTGGTGTGTGAGGGGGGTGGTTTGCAAATGGATTATTAGGAGTGCCCAGATCTTCCCAGCTTTAAAGTACATCTTTGTGGTTCAGCACTAACACCACTCACTGACAGATCTGTTTGGGGTCCCTGTGTGTATTGCAGACACACTGTCCCTGACATCTGCATCAAGGTAAAGTAGCAGCAGTGTGACAGTCACCGTCCCCAGACGCTTGGGAAGTCTGCTGGTGCACAGAGCACAAGGCGGCTATAGAGGGATGAGCAATCTGGTGAGAACAGCAGTCCCCTCCCTGCTTTGCCTTGCTTCTCCCACCCACCCACACCCACACACCAAGCCAAATACAGCCCGTAATGTCTGGAAACCAAGCTAATGCTTTGGAGCTTCAATCAGATAATCAACTCCTATGTCCCAGATTCTAATCAACACATCCATATTCATGCTTTAATTGGAAAGTGCCATTAGCTTTATCTGCTGAGGAGCCACAGGCGTAAATGGAAGGGGGTGAGTGGCAGAGGAGCTGTGCCCATGTCTGGTTCTTACTGCTTTTGATTCCCTGCTTCCCTGCCATGCAGCAGTGCCTGCCATTCACAGGCACATGGAAGCAATTATGCACAAAGAAACAACCTGCAAATTACGCAGGAAGAAGACTGGTGCTGCAAGCAAGGGGGAAGGGGCAGTGGCATCCTTCCCGAAGACAAAGGCATGGAGGGGGCTGCCTGTCACCCAGGAACAGCTCAATCTCCCGCCTATGCACTGGCACAGGATCCCATCCTCGCTCCTGCTTCCCAGGCTTGGGACTGTGCACCACCCACCCGGTGAAACTGAGATTACCCTGTGCTGTTCCTGGGGTGTCAGGGACTGCCTGACACCTTTGCGAAGCACACGCCATTTTGTGTCCCGATCCTAGTATTCCTCACTTGGCATTACTGGAAGCTGAGGAGGTTCAGGGGACGCAATAAAATACATTTCCTTTCTCTACAGGGAAGAAGCTTATTAAAGGACCTTAGATTATTCCATCCATCCAGCTTCACTCACGGCTTTCCCAGCCTCAGACCTTAGCAAGTTAGGAGGAACTAAATTTTTCTCAAGTTGCTGTTTAGCAGGTAAGCAGGTCATTAGCCTGCGGGATCACCACGTGCCCAAGGGCAGCCTGGACGGGTGTCTGGGCAGGACTGGGCACACATCGTCTGGCACGCAGCCCAGGAGACAGGCTCCTTCCCTTGATGGATGCCACGGCTCCAGGTGTCGGTATCTGCAGTAGTGGCTGCATTAGCTAATGCTTCAGTGGAGAGAATTAATTGTCTGAGCAGCAGCTAGGGGCAGGAGGGAGCAAATGATTATCCACCCTTGTTTTCTGCCTCTAATTATTGTATTCTAAAGCCAGTCCCAGCTGATGCATTTCCGAGGCATTTGAGCTCGCGTCTGTCTGGCACCTAAACGTGCAGGATGCTGCCAGATGGAATCATAGTTTGTTCAGGTAAGAAACACAGCGCAGGATGACAAAAAGGCAAGCAAAAGCATGGTTAAAATACATTGCATTTGCCATCTAATAGCATGATTAGGAGTTTCATAGATGAGTGAGTTACTGTTGGAGAGAGAACATACCAAAGCCTGCCCACTTGAAAGGCAGACCAAGAGAGGAGCTGTGTCAACAAAGACTGGCGAAGACTGTGGGGTTTTGTTGCTGGTTTTTTTCTTTTAAAGAACATTTTTTAGGATGTTTTGTGGATTAAGGTGATACTTTCAAAGCATTTTCACTAGGCTTACCACATACTCCTACTCAACAGCATCTTGTACTTCTTTGCAACAGCTGAGGACCCTGCTTTAACAAAACTGGGATGTTGTATCCCTGGGAAAAAACTCCCGGACTGGCTGCTGTTCATGGATATTCATCAGTGGCAATAAAAAGATCAGACTAGTCATTAACAGGTCACCTTCATGAGGGCTGAAGCACCATGAGTTTGGAGTTAGGCGAAGCTCTGCTGACTCAGTGAAGGAGGAGTTGTCTTCTGCTTTCTGTGGCCAATTTGCCACCCCAAATGCATTCTGGCTTGAGAGCTAAAATGTAGCTCTTTCGGGAGAGCAATCCAGAAGTGATGTCTTCAAGGAGATACAAGCAACAGAGCACATTCTCAACAAGCACCTGATAGAATTCTCCCTTAAGTGACTGGAAAAGTCTCCCACTGTTTGAGATGAGTTTAGATATTTAAAAAAAGAATGAGAGACACTGTGGATGGTAGTATTTGTCACTAATCACTACAGACACTTACAGAGACTGAAATTGCTTTAGAAGATTGCTTGGTGTCCAAGCGATAATTACAGTCAAGCTAATTTCTTGTGCCTTGTCGGGTTCAATCTATATGTCTGCACTTTGTATATCTGCTCATTTAGTTTGAATGATCATTGATCAGAAATAAAAATATCAAACTAAATGTGCTGCACATGTGTGTTTTTAACCAAAACTGGCACCACACAGTACATTAACTGCTGCCCGCCAGGCTGTTTGCCTTGGCTTTGCCTGTGCACAGATGGGAGAGGAACTTAACGTTTCCCCTGTTATTACTTAGCATGTTTTTTGGGCTTTCATATTGATTAAGCTTAATGCTATTTCCAAAAACAAACAAATCCTACCTACACTAAGACCAAACCCCCCTCCTACCAACCAAAACCCAAAACTTTTCCAGCTGGTATCTAATGGCTTCTGCACAGAACACCTCCAGCATCCTGACAACCTGCAGGAGTCAAAACACTCCGTGAGATTAGTACAATATAAAGCTGTAGCTGTGAGAAGCCGCAGATAACAGACATACATACCCATATACCACTGTATATATATACATACGTAGTCCTTAGAAATTATCTGGGAGGATATTTCATATTTATTTATTAGTTTACTGCCCATTTGGTTTGAGGAGATGACTTCTGTAGTCAGAAAGCAGTATGAAGCAACGAGAGTCAAATGATCTCCAGGAACAACCTGGGCTTCTTTGTTTCCCTTCCCCGTGAACATTCACTTCACTGGCTGCTGCGTAGTTCTCCTGCAGATGCCAAACAAGTGGGAAGTTTCATCTCAGCAGTAATTGCCACTGAAGTGGTGGGTGAAGCGAATCCTAGCAATGTATGTAACACTTCACCTTCGCACGGGACCAGATTCCTCCTGACATACATTCCTGTGTCAGCTGTCATGTGGCAGGGCTAGTGCTGGTGGTGGTACTGGAGCAAAAGAACACCTGGGTGCGTTACTGCAAACAGAAGCTGCCAAGTACTGGCCTGAATAAGCAGCAAAGCCCACATGCTGGGGCATGCCACGGCAGTTAGCAGAAGGGACATGCAAATGTAGCAGGGGAGTGCTTTGAACACTGCCTTAGAGTGATGACAAAGAGAAAGAAGCTGTTAAAAAGGGTAGGAATTGCTCCTTTTCTGTAACATCTCTGCTCACGGAGGCTTTGATGGATGCAGCACAGAGAAGTCACATGGAGCTGAGTGTCTTTTACTCCAACCCTCCCCATAAGCCTCTGCTACGTACAATGAATCTTAGGCTTGAGAACAGAGTCCTGTCCTCTGTCTGGAGTCACAGTCCCAGACAGCTGAATGCTTTAGGAAGCTGACACGTGCCTCGGCTTGGGAGACTGCCAGCTCTTTGATGCAGCAGCGCTCACAGAGGCTGACTGCAAGGCATGTGGAGGAGGGAAGGGGTGGAGGAGCCTGTAATTTGGCTGCCAACTTCCAAAGCACTCACTCGCTCAGGAGGTTACGTGACAGTTGTGACTGAAGCAAGTATGGGAGGATGCAACTGCAAGGAAAGAAAGCTCTCGGGCTGGGCTGGGTTTTTCAAAATGAAAGCCAGGGCAGCATTTGCTGCAACGAGAACTCTGCTGTGCGTCAGGCACCTCTATTAAAGCAAGGCTTTCCATGAGGAGAGCCACAGGAATGACCTAGTTTAATGGAAGCAAAAGACAACTATTGAGCCATTCAGCAGATGCCACACATGCTGTATCAAAAAAGAAGCCGGGATTCAAAGGAACCAACCGATCAGTGCCAACACGCAGCCAGGCAGCAAGGAAATCCCAAAAGGAGCTGGAAACCCAACTGTGAAAGCTAGTGCTTGCAAAAGACTCTCCTCCCAGCCAAGGCAGGAAAAGAGGAGACAGAAGAGAAGCTGGTGACCAAACCATGCATGAAACAGGCCTTGTTTCTTAGCAAAACTCAGTGAGGGCTTCGGGCACCAATCCCACTAATGCCTCAGAAAAACAAGAAAAGCTTTTGAAAACAAGCACAGGACAAAAGGCACCAGGCTGGTCTCTGCTCTTCCAACATCTCTACATCCTGTGCAAAGGCCACAGACACTCTGAGAATGCAGAGTTGAATTTTGCTCATCAGTGGTCCAACAGATGATTTCAGCCTGCCTTCCTGAACTGGCCTTTCACCTACACACGCACATTTGGCCACTGTGCCTTAGCTAGGAAGTTGTCAAAACACCTACTAGTGCATAGAGTTAGCTGTGGCCTCCACCACCTGTGAGTGGTACCTGTCAGGAAAGCAACAGTTCATTCCCTCTCTCCAGCCCTGACCCCATACCCAACGTGGGGCTAGCGAGAGAAGGCATGGAGCGATGCAGCTGAGGCCAGCCCCAGGCTGCTGTGTCCTTGAAGTGGTCACTGGCAGGTCCAAGATGGGGTCAGAAAGGTGTACCTAATTTGGGGATCGAAATGTAGTGCTTTTTCCAAGCAACAGAAAAAAAAGAGGTCTCCTTGTTTCCAGAATCAAGTTAGCACCTGTTAAGTACCAGGCTCATCCCACCACATCTCTCTGTTTATCAGGGGCCAGCCCATAAAAAGCAAAATGCCCTGGTACGAGCCTGTGGCACATGTCAGGAGTGTACAGTCAGCAGCAGGAGGGCAGAACTTCAACTCCATGACTTTCAGCAGAGCCTCATGCTGAGATGAAGACGTATGGAGTGACAGCTTCTCATTCAACTTGGGACATCTATGACAAAGTTTCTCTAACCCCCACTGACTAACTAGGATGTTTTTACACACGAGAGAAAAACAGATTTAAGTCATCGTATGGTAGACATACAAAGGACACAACTGTGCTGGTAGGACTTGCTTCTCTTCTGTTACTAAAAAACGCGTGTCAAAGTCTAGAATCAGGTGAGATAAATCCTACCTCTGCTGACTTCACATAGGACTGAAAACCCTGTGAATGATGTTGAGAAAATCCTCACAGAGAACCCAACATTATGGTCACTGCTGGATCAGATTCCTTCTGAACTGCTGGCTGCTCAAGGGCTGCTTTCCTTTCCCAGTAACTTCTCATGTTGCTGGGCTTTTAAACTCATCCTTTAGCAACCCAAAGCTGAGAAACCCCTTTGGGACAACGTACAAAATTTATTATATGGGAATGAAAGCAGATGAAATGCTAACAGTGCAACCTAGCACCTTTCTGAAATGCTACAAACACGGTCCTTGCTTTCCGGTCTTGCAGCCCAACACCCTCAACCAGGAAGCACCAAATCTGAAGCTGCAAACTCGCCCTCCCCACACCCCACTGATGGAGGGAACGGGCAGATTCCATACCTTCAATGGGTTTGGGTACAAAATGTGATGAGGGTTTGGTTTTTTTCACTCGGTTTCCCTTCATAATTTGACCTTCTTTATTGAGTCCCAGGAACCACGCTCGTCCGGATTCTTGCTGCCGGTACAGCGTGGAAGAATAAATAACGTAGTAGTTTTCAAAGACAGATTCCTTAAATTTGCACTCCGGTGTGAAAACATCCTGCAGTGAGAGAGAGGGAGAGAAGAAAAAGTAATGGAAAGAATTAATCACTGATCTAAATTAGGCATCACTAAGTGATACATGACGGTCATGCATTGCAGTTAGTTTAACAATAGAAAACAACAGGCATCAGCCAATACCAGCTCCCAGCAATAACACACATCTAGAAAACTCCGCTCTCAAAGGGAAGGCTCACCTTTCCCGGCAGCGCTGTGGTTTGCAGAACAGCCTACAGCACACAGGCATGAAAAATGTGCAGGAAAAGTCAGGAATTTGCCAGGATTTACACTGAAACGCTAAACAAAATTAAAAAAAAAAGGGGGGGGGGGCAGGGGGACAAGAAGGA
>NW_010394624.1:107548-112734 GCF_000710305.1 Buceros rhinoceros silvestris
TGGTGAACAAGAAAACATAAAAAAAAAAAAAAAAAAAGGGGGGGGGGGGAAAGGGGAGAAGAAGTAACAGCCTTGCTGCTCATCTGCTGCTGCCAATGCCTTCCCCTGGCTTTGCTCTTACCTCCCCTGTATTGGACAAGAAATGTGCAATGGTCATTCTCTAAAATACTGAGGCTTCTTCTTCAAATTCTTACAGGCAAAAAGCAATCTATCAGGGGCATTTAAGTGGATTCAGAGAAACAGGAGTACAAAAGCTAGTGAACAATTCAATTATTTTTGAAAAAGATGGGAGGAAATGCTGGCACAAAGCCTGGGATTCTTCCAATAAAGAGAAGGAAGCAATTTTAAAGATTTCTGACACAAGCGTTTCTTCTTTCTGTATACTGAGACTGGTTCCACACCTGCCCAGGAAGAGAGGACACATGGGTCTGTCCAAGACATCCCTTAGCCTGGCCTGGCTGTGGAGGTGGCTGTGCCTTTGCCGATGGTTTTCTATAAAGTCTCAAGGAGGAAACTACACTCAGCTTGGACCAAAACTTGTCACATCCCTGTAACTTTTCAGGTTTTTAATAACAGGGAAATACTAACTCTCTGAGCTCTCTGTGGCTCTGTGAGGACTTTGTGGCAATGGGCTCCCAAATCTTCACTGAGTCAGTTGTGGTTGTTGGTGGGTTGTTTTCTCCCAGACTTTGATTTTCAGCAGAAACTTCAACCTGGCCAAACAAATTCTCTTATAGGGTTCCTTAAAACTATGAAACTCTTGCAGAAAAAGCTCAAGCCACAATAAATATGCATTTCTGAAGAGAAACTGTTTCAACAACAAAATCCCTTCTTGTATTACTCAGCCAAGGTATCTCAGACGCCTGTGAGTGAAGGCTGGTGCTGCTACAGGCGAGCAATGCTCTCTCCCAAGCCCTTGCCACTCAGAAGTCTTTGGGAGCTTCTCCAACCTTGCTAATGGAAAATCCATGACCAACATCTGAGCAAAGCATCTGTAGTGATGCCACATATTTACTGCAGACCTCATTTATGAGTGAACATTTTGAGCATTCAGCAACACTCAGGTATGTGTTCCCAAGCGCTTTGGGGCTTATATAAAGTGTTGCTGGTCTGACAATAAATTGAGCGTGCAACCAATCTACAGAGCCAGGCAGGCTTGAAGGCACAGAAGATAAAGTGCAGCAGAAAGCACGGAGCTGTGCTGCACATGTTAAGTTTGCATCAATCATTAGCATCACACACATAAAAACACCATCAGGCCAACAGGTTGTTTTGCCCTATTTGGGAGTCTTCCTTGCTGAAGAAATAAATATTTTAAGAAGAGAGTGAAACAAGTTAAGAGATCTACGTGACTTAGAGCACTATAAAACCGTGTTTGAATTAGCTTCCCAGACGATCAGTGTTTAAGTGCTCCTTAAAATCTGTTCTTTATCTCCAGGCTTTGTCTTTCCTCTGAAGATGCAGCTCACCCAGGAGCCGGGCAGTTTGATGCCTGCAACCAGCTGGCTTGGGGCTCTCCTTGGCATCAGGTCCAGCCAGGCAGCAAGCCCCGCGATGGAGAGCATCTCTAAAACCAAAGTGGTCAACTCAATCTCCTTTCCCAGGCCTTCATCTGCCCACCAATAAAAACTTATCAAGAAAATCCCCTTTAGGGGGCTGAAAAGTTGGCAGGCTGTGAAGAATAGCTACTAACCTACCCAATACATGGCATTTACTGTGCATGAGGTATCTGGATTTGCAATGTCTGGTTTAATTTCAATGTGGAACAAAGATTATTTTTTTTATTTTTAATGAAGAAATATAAAAGCTAATGCATTTTCAAAAAGTTGTTTTAGAAAGAAAAAAAATCGGATTTTTAAATTTTTAAATTACTGCTGTATAATGTTTTATGACATGCAGCAGTAGTTCATAAAAGCAGATGCCAAATTGTACATCCACTTGTACCAATAAGGCAGCAAAACTGTTACATTACTTTAAAGCAAATGTATTTAAAGACAACCTAATGAGAGTTTAAGAAAAATAGAGAAAAAATGATTTCCTTCAAATAACTAAGCTCCCCCACAAGCAAACAAAACTGTCCCATTGTTTTTGTGAATTGGCTGGTTGATTCCTTATCCCCTACAATTCTGTCGAAATAGCACTTCAGGACATTAACCATGGCAACACCACCACGGAAACATTCCAGCTCTGTCCTTTCGGCAGTTTAGAAAACCCACAGAATTGACTGCTATGTTAGAGTTAAATAATGCCGTTGTTATTCATTATTATCATCCCTCTTCTTACCACCTCATCTGCAAACAGCTAACGTCCCACTGTGCCATGTAGGGACAAACACATACCGGGACGCAATTCATCCTACACCAAACGGACATGCCGCAAGGTCACAGGTTTGAGCACCAGGAATCTTTGGTGCTGGCACTACCTTGTGCAGACGTGACACAACGAGCAAGGGGATGCAGAAGGGAAAACCAGTTGATCAGAAAGGAGATGGAACAGACAAGCAGGACACTGGCCACTCTCCGAAGAACTGCCTGGGGATATTTGAAGTTTCCTCTAAATCCATTTAACATGCAAACCCTTATGTTTTTCTTCATTAATATCTTCTTGGTGGCCAACATCAAACCTTCAGCTACATCATGTTACTTAGATTCTGCATGTGCCTTTTGCTGATGGCTTTGGGGCTACCAATAACAAAAGGCTATTGGGATATTAATGGCAGAATCTCTCTATGCGACGTTGCTGTCAAAATTAATTTTGGCAATGATGTTGAATCAGGTGGGAATTGGTGTTTGAGTTGTCCTGGGCTAAGAAGAGCTGCGAAGAAAGAGGAAAGTGTAGGTGAACATAACAGGCTTCACGCTAATAAAGCAGTTCACAGCAGCCACTGCTGCACAGATGTTGCGGTACACTGTTGCAGAACACTGGGTGGCAGTGTGGGCGGTCGGAAGATTACGTGCTTACGTGCTTACGTTACAGGAATGCAGTAACCACCCACGATGGGTGAGGCTTAGTCTAACACTACATAGCTCTGTTCAGTACATAATAAAGCGCCATTTTGCATCCTCTGTAGCAGAGTAAAGTGCATAAATGGACCCTTGACGGAAGAGGTCAAGTGCCCTATATCACAACAAGTTGCCACACACAGACTGACATTTGAAATAACTGAAGGCATTTTTTGAAAATTACTGATTTACTGCCCAGACCTCTGGGGCACGCAACCTTTCTTCATTGTTATTGTTGGGGTTTTTTTTAAGATTAATTCAGTGTTGATGAAATGTGCTAGATGGGCAGACCTAGAGTCCAATACTTTCTCTTTACCCCACAAATACAGAGTGGGTAAAAACAGCAAAGGGAGCTTCAGGCTGTGTCCCTCATGTGCTTCTGAGGAGACATAAGGACATTCATCTCCAGAGTTAATGTACGGTAAGCCCTGGGGTCAGGAGCACCCACTTCACTCTCTCACTTGGTGCAGGGACCTTTGAAACAGGCTTATAACAATCCCCACTCGATTGTTTTCCCAACTTTCTCCTTGATAGAAATAGTATGACCACGTACAAGACAGTGAGAGGACAGATGGCTTCATCTTTTAATCACCAGTTTTTTTTCAGTCTTTAAACAAGGAAATAAATCATGACTGACTTTTGCACAAACCCCATAGAGCTCTTGGTCCCTTGTCAGCATCATCAGGAAAACTCAGCTCACTCAGGAAACTCACCACTTTTCCTCATTAAAGAGTATGCTTGTGATTTGGAGAAAAAAAGGGAAATGTGTCTGGTTTTATCTTTGTGTGAAATGTGTCTTTGACAAAATTATTTCTGCATACAAAGTAAATAAATTCATGTATTTGTTTACTATTTGGAGATTTACAGCCTGAGGTATTTTGCTAAATGTCTATAGATATTACTGAAAGTGGTTTGAAAAAGCAGATCCTTTTTTAATCGTTAAACTAAAAACCTACATGAAATACTTGTACAAAAATGTTAGTAATTTACATACAAAACGATTAGCATCTGCCTGCAACTTGTTTTCTGTATCTCAATCCAATCCCTGGAACAAAAGGTAATTCCAGCAAGAGGAGTAATTAGATTGGCTTTGAAAAACAAACATAGGTCTGGTTTGTGCTAACTCTAGTTTTACTGGAAATTGCACAGTCTAGGGGAAAAAATGGTAGCTATCACACAGAAAATTAGGAAGACCCCATTCAATGAAACTTGTAATCAAAGGGAGCTAAATGGGTGCAATTGCCACTTGGGGGCGGGGAGGGCGGAATTCAGTGTGTCAGACCTGCTCAGGGAGAGTGTAAGGCTCCACAGATTGCTCCATAAGCTACTTCTAGTTTAGAAGAACAAGATGCTTCATTTATCCCTGATTCCACGAGTGCCTCCTGCCATCTGCAGATGGAAATGCGGAGCGGACTCCCAGGCACATGCCAATCTCTGTATCACTGGGGGCAGTCCTTCAGAGAGGTGTTGGGCATGTCTGGCCCCATCTGTCCTTCCTGCAGCGTAGACTGGGAGTGATTTATGAGAGAATAGATTTTTTTCTTTTTTTCCTAATCTACCTTAGCTTTCACCTGCTCTGGTCAGGTAAATCTAACCCAGTCTCCTGGCCTTGAACATGGAACGTTTGATTGGAATCTCCTTTCACTTCTGTAAAGCTGGAGAAGTTCCACAGACAGTGGAGAAGTTCTGCTGTCAAACTTGTGGATGTGAGGCTGGGAATGCATTGCCACCCTCGGAAGTCTGGGCTCCTTCAAAAAATGCCAACCCAATGGTGTCACAGCCCCGGTGCAGTCAAAGCACTGCCAGGGTGGTGGACAGCCCTGGTGCTGCTCCGAGCAAGAGAAAGCAGCGCCAGTCCCTACCCATACCAGGCTGGAAGCATCAGTGTCAGTGTCACTTGAGCATCCTCAGCTGGGAGGTGCAAACAAAGGGTCTGCCTTTAGCCACAGCATGGTGCTCCTGGGTTCTGACCATGAAAGCGAGCAGCTTGATCCCTTGTTTGTTCAGTGCAAGCTCTGACTGGCACAGAAGCCCCTGATGACCATGGCAGAAATGGTGACAGGTTTCCATGTGCAATGTTCAGTGACAGCCAGGAAGCCAGCAGAAGACTGTCACTAGCTGTTGTATTCATGCCCAGCTGCTCACTCAGTGTCCCCCCGGAGTGGGCCACTTGTTTGTATTGCA
>NW_010394624.1:112879-125528 GCF_000710305.1 Buceros rhinoceros silvestris
AAAGATCTCTTTTTCCCCTTCCTCAAGATCTCTTTTATTATAACCCGAAGGAGAATAGCAAATATACACATCCACATGCAAACCTAATGACTTAATAAATTTAGTCACTGAAACTAGCAGCAGTTGAAAGAAAGAAAAAGCCCATTCTGCAAGTAGTTTGTGCTATGGTTTAGAAAAGAGATGTTAATTATGAGTGTTGAAATATCTAATGAACACACTCCCACAGTAACAGTTTTCCTTTGTTTACAGCACTGACGGGTTTCTCTTTCATGTTCTGCACAATTACTGAGCCAGATCTTCAGATGGGATAAAAGCACTAAACTGCACCAAAGTCTCTGTCAAAGTCTCTTCTTCCCTCCCAGAGAACCTGGCTCAGGATTCTTACTGATGTTAGTGCTAATACTTAGAGCTCATCAAGTCATTTAAAACATATTAAGTAGGAATCATAAATATCAGCACAGCTATCAGCAGTGGCATTTCACTGTGATTGTGGAGACTGTCCATGGAACGACTGGATCGTGTTCACTATGTCTGTACAAACGCTGCTCCATCCCAGGGGAAAGGATGGCACTGCAGAAGAGCATCTGCTTTATGGCACTCTTTACCCACTAAAGCCCATTCTACATTCCCCAGCGACCTCGGCCAGAGCAGGGTTTAATCAACACCTCTGATGCCAACAGCACCGAGAAGTCCAGCAGTGATACCAGTGCACATAGACCAGTGTGGGTAAACGAAGACACCGGAGTCTCGAAGACATTCGGGCTCCCAGATGAAATGCAAATGCCCAACTCCCATTTAAACCTGTGAAAGTTCAGAGACTAAACGTGCCCTTGAATATCAGAGAATTTGTGACTGCAACCATCATACCACCATGGTTGATCCTGGCACACTCTTATTCCCGGGACAGGTTTTTAACCATGTAGGTCCTGTTCACCAGACAAGCCCTGTGCAGACCACAGCAGCACTCCCACAGTCAGTGACGCCGTGTGTACAGCCTGATACACTTCAGAGTCCTTCTGCCTCAGTGCAGTTTCTCCCATTACCCGGGGTTGCATCTGTCTGGAAATGCTTTAAAATAATTGTAATTGAGCTCTCTCTCGGCATGTGTTAAAGAACCGCAAATGTGCATCCAAACTTTGTATCTCATCACATCTTTGTCCAGATGGCAGGTGATATTCTACTGTTCACACTCCACTTTTCCTCCCCCTTCTAGCTCCATAAGAGACTGGTGACAAGTCTTCTTGGTGGCCTTTTAGAAGTAGGAGAGAGCAGATAGTTTTAAAATAACAAGCTGCTACATGGGAGTGTACAGCCTTGCTGCAGAGCAGAGATTCACTTGATGAGACAATATGGTATCTGCAAGTATTCTGACTCCTCCTGAACCATCTGTGGGCTGGAGAGAGCACATTTTCAAATAAATCACCATCCATGCAGGTCCGGTCCCCAGCTCTGGGAGCTGAGAAGCAGCATTACCAAGCGATCTAACTTACTGCCTCTGAAAAATATAAATAGAGGGCTATCTGCCCTCACTGTTGTGGGAACTCTCTGTGCTCAAGGTATGTATCTGTTCAGTTGGCTTCACTTTAAAATACTCAAGAGAGAGGTGGAGTGCAGGTCTGCTAAGTCTTGCAAGCTGACCCAATATTCCTAGACAGGCAAAAAAATCAAGCGCTGTCAAGCCTCTGTAATTAAGTTACAGATCTTCCTATGTGGACACGAGCTGTCCTAAAGCATCTTTTTCGTGTTCAAGTACTGATTAAATTATCCAAATTGCCACCAAGGAAGTTTGTGAATGCTGCAGATAAAGGTGTGACTGCAGAGTGACGTGCCCAAGATAACCCTGCAGCAGCAAGGGCAGGCACACAGCAGAGTATTGACCAAAACCCATGGCAGGTTCTGCAAGACACGCCGAGCCCCATTTTGCTCCAACTCACTGGTTAACTAGATCGAAACGAGCTCCTATAGATCCATACAAGCTATGGTCTCACATTTGGCTACAAAGCAGATGAACCTAATGAGTGTTGGGAATCTAAATTCAGGGCTGTCCCTCTCACTGCACTGCCATACTGCGTTCTGCTTTCAGCTCTTGGGCCGTCCACGGGGCAGGCACATTTTACCAAGAGCTTCATAAAGATAAAAAACCCCAAATTCACTGTGTTGGCCTTCGGCAGGCTGCTCGTGCAATCCTGAGAGGAGCACAGCTTTCAACTTACTGAGTGCTGACAAGGACAAAACTTGGGACAACTTTTCAAGCCAGGTTGCTTATTTCCATACCTCCCTGGAGATCCTGGGTAGGCTGGGTGAGAGAACAGGCTCCCAGAGGAAGATTTGGGTACCAGTGATTGCACAGCTCTGTGTGCAGTGTTATCTGGGGAAACCTGCACATCGAGCAACCCACTCACGGGGCACACAGAGCAAGTGACATATTTTGTCCTTTCCTTCATTTTTTCTTAACGATGGACCACAAATTCAAATCCATGGCTGGATAGAATAAATTTTCATCCCTTCTTTTCAAAATATAATATATACAAATGGATTTTAATTGATTGATTTGTTTTTCAATTTTGGATCTTATTTCAAGCTGGAATTTTAAAGCCTTTTAAAATTTGGAGCTGTTATGAACTGGAGTAGTGATCGCCCACGTATGTCATGCTATGGCCCATCCAGTTCAGCATCACTCTTCTAGGAAAGCAACTGTCTCCTATGAAGAGAGTTTTTCTGACAGCATTGCCTCTGGTACTGCATTCCTGGCAGCCTGGGAATCTGGAGAAGACCCAGGACAATTTCTAACCTGGGAATCCCAACTCATCCATTGTCTTCTCTACACTCTTGTTTTTCTGACAAAGTGTCTGAAATGGCTAATGATGTTATCAACTCCACTTACTCCGAAACAGCATCCAGAAATACATCTTTGCATTCAGAGATAATGATCATGAGACAAGATGGGACAAGATGAAGATATGCTACTTGTATACAACAAAAACAGATTTCCTAAATTAGCACTGTACTGCCTCATCTGCTAAAGCCTGAAATAACTGTGAAGAAAAATAATAATGTGAGAACCCTAGAAACACAGCCAGATGGGATGCTTTGAACCTGTGATATCTCTGTGGGGCCACAGAGAGTTTCTTGGCATCAATTTGAGCCTGAGTAAAGGGCACAGTAAATGGATTTGTGGCCTTTGGTTACTTCTGCAAAATTCCTATTTTCATTACGGTTGATAATAATAACAATGTATAAACTAAAATAATGATTATGCGTTTACAAACATGATACCATTTTCTTCTGACAGTCAAAAGAAAACTCTCAGTGGAAAAATCAGCAGTCAATATTAGATTTATCACTCTATGGGTTATATTAAAATGATCCTTAAAGGCTCAAATCAGAGTTCGAATGCTTTGGGCATTTAATAAAAATGCCCTCCCCATGACAGGGAAGACCTCTTATCTTCCACATTTTTTTGTGCTGAGCTCCTGAGCATCAAAGACCAGTCGTCTTGCAGGGTGTTCTGTGAAACAAGAGGTGTCAGAGCTTTTACAGAAATTTATTTCCCCTGGCTTCTAGCTGACATTCTTAGGCAAATGCCCTCTCTTTCTGATGCAAACGAAATAATGCAGTTATAACAATGGGAGAGAGAAGGGAATGGTGAGCAAATCCCAGTCCTTGCAAGGCAGAGACTCCATTGGACAGTGTTTTAGCACACAGGCAAAACCACACTTATTCTTACCCGGCAGTACAGCCCTGCACAGAGTGTGGATCTGAAGAAAGAAATGGCCTTAGCCCCGTTTTCTGTGTAGTTCATTTTCTGAAGTAGTATCTCATGTGGGCAGAAGAGGACTTGCCAAGATGCTCGCCAAGCCTATTACAACCACAAGCTGCTGATGTACTGAGATAGCCACTTTGCTTTGACACTTAAATTCAAGAGACTCAGTGGAAACATACCATCTCCGATACTCTCCGTATCTTTCCTAATGCTGGAAAGATCTCCCCTGCATTAAACCAATTTCAGAGCTGTCACGGCCAGGGCTGGAAATTCAATTTCTTTGTGGTTTGACAACTTACTGACAAGTTGGCTACAACTGGCCAATTAACAGCAAATCTTGTGGTTTAAAGCATCAGCTGAGGCTGGGGTGAGCTGGTGTTGGACAGGCAAGATCTTAAAACTGAGCTGAAATGTTACAAAGCGTGACAATTTATGTGGCTTTTCCCTCCCCCGCCCTGTACCAGCTGCTGTGGTGCCTACACAGAGAAAAGGGAAGGTTCATGGCACATTCTTGGGTGGAGGCCAACTTTGCTGCCCACTGGGAGAGCCAAAGGAAACCACCAACATATATGCCTCAAAGCCTGGGTCCCAGCAACATTTCTGCTGACAAAGCCAGCAAAAAAGGTCAATGGTGCTTCCTTAAAATCTGCCAGCGTGACCCTGAGGTGTCTGCCCCATCCTTGCTGGGGGCTGCTGTACCACAGCCAAGCAAACCACGTGCCCAACACTCCAAATCCCTCTGCTCATCATTCCAGAGACCAGTGAAGGTGGCTATGTGCTATAAAGGAAGACTACGAAGCAGGGTTGCAGGCACTTTTCTGTTGGTCCTGAGCATCATTTACTGCCAGTGAAGAGAGCTTGTTGGTGAAGACCTGTCACGTAACTGAGGCATTGCATTTTAATTCCTGAAGGCAGGCTCCTCTGCTGGTCCTGACTCCTCCAGGCTCTGTGTCCTTGAGCCAGACGCTCTGGGCTAGTGTCCCATCTAATATTCTTTAAATTGCTCATTGTGTATTAAGAGCCTGTCTTTGCTTGCGTACAATAGAGCATACTCAATCAGAGGAATGAATGAGTCTCCAGCTCCTCAGAACACATTTGTGAGAAAGAGAGGAGAAAGAAACTGTTTGGTATGGAGAGCAGACAGCCTTTTATTCACTGATTTTCTGGGAATTCAGAAAATCAGACAACTCTGCTGTGATAGAAGTGCCATCCACATACCCATGGTATCTCTGCATAGCCTGAAGGAGATGGCAAATCACACAACCCAAACTGACTTCAAGGAGAAGACTGGGCTTATTTACACCTTGAATGGATTTCCGCAATACAATGTGCTGACAACTTGATTTTCAGTTACTTTCCTTTTGATGCGAAATAACCCGTGGACAACGCACAGACATTTTGAATGGACCCAAACTATGCCACAGTTCTGACAGATCTGACTGTTCCAGCGTACGCAGGCAAGTGACCCATCGTGGCTGCTGCTTTGCTTCCCAGGAATCAGACAGATGGAAGTGTATCATCAGGGATTTTGCAGTAGTGGCTATAGTGAAATTTTTCACTCTGTTGCACACTTTGTTAGAGAACTCAGATTAGCTTTGGCACCTCACCCTGTTCAGAAGCCAACTAATGACTGCAACTTCCAATTGAAGATAATACAGCCACTCTAGAGACAGTAATAGAATACACTAACTCTGGCACAGGACACAGTAAAGCAGGAGACCATTTTACTGTGTTATTAGTATAGAGAAAACCGTGCAGCTCTCTTTAAATTATACGACCCGAAACACATCAACAAAGCAATCCAGAGTTAAAAATTGCTGTTTCCTATTTGTAGCTACTTATTGCAGAACGCAGTCTCGGTGAGATCCAGGGGTTTCAGTCTGGTCTGCAGACAGTGGATTCTGTTTCACAGAGGCTGTGTCTACAACGCAGGACTGAATGCGTAGAGCAGAAATGTTGGTGAAAAGGGCCGGACACTCACACCGTACACATTTCAGGATGGGTTCAGTCTGATCTAGCTGCCACCTGATTCCACGGACTGAATATCTGGCACTTTGGGGACACTCCCGGAGGGCACCCTCCAGTTTAGCTTCAGCCAAAAGGAATCCAGTTTGCACAGCCTAAGACCTTGCTCTGTGGTGCAAACTGAAGACCTGTATGTGAGGGTGACTGGAAGGATTGTTCCAAAAGGGCAGCCCTGATCTGAACTAACACACTAATCCCAGAGACGGCTGGGATAGCTGGGATAGTTGGCTCACTGCAACAGGGTATAATACAGTAGGCACGTGATGGCTGTGAAATGTCAGCAACCTACTGCACAGCAGTGATCTTTAAAAGGAGCCGAGGGCCCTCAGTGCACTCTGATCTAAACACACACTGGAAAACAGGGACATAAGCAGCATGCTGTAACCTGGGTCGCAGCTGTACACAAGGTTCTCTTCTCCTGCCATGCAGAGTTTGCACTTCAAACTGTTACTCTGTGATATGAAATGCCTCACAAGCACACTGGAACAAGAAGCCTTCTAAAAAGCACTTACCACCAACATCCACAAAGAGAAACAGCTACATTAGCAATAACAAAAAAGGTCAGTTGTTAACCCTGCCTGTTTGCATCTCAGTACCTTGCTTGCAAAAAGCCTGCAGGTTACTGGAGTCACAACCGGATCCTTCAGAGCTCTGCAAATATTTTTCTTAGCATGCTAGATTTAAAAGAAATCTTGTTCATCTGTTCTAGCAAACACATTGAGAGGAAGGAAACCTCGAGGCTGTCATGACTATTTCACTGAAGAAGGAATCTGTCATTACTGCTTTCTTCCGTGCTACTCCAGAACAGGGGGAGTTAAAAAACAAAACGGAACACAAAAAAACCCAAACAAAAACAAACAAAAAACCTCACAGAAAAGAACCTTTTTCCTCATGGGGAAAACAGTCCTTTCTTATCAACCACAATACTTCATAGATTTCATATTGTCACCGGTTTGGCCAAGGTGAGCCAAGGTCCAGTAACGATAAGACCTTCCCCTTATTCCAACAGGAATAGGGGAAGGGAGAAAAGAATTAGTGAGACATTTAAAATGCTTTTTGGAAAACTGAAACAAACTTTAATAACACTACAAACAAATACATATTAAATACAAAGGAAAACAGTGAGATATCGAGGGTTTGGGGAAGGTGAGGGTTAACCCGAAAGCAAACACAGACTGCAGCAGTGATCCGAGATGGCGGCGGCCACGTGGTTCCGCTGCGTGAGCAGCACAGAGAGACCCGCGCAGTTACGAATTACCCGGCAGCGCGAGATAGAGTGGAATCGGCACAAAGTCCTGCCAGTCTGTGTCACAGAATGGAGCAAAGCAAAAGCAAACAGCTCAGTCGGTTCTCTGGCGCGTCTCCTCAGTCGCGACGAGGTGGGGACTCCGATCCTTGGGCTGGTCTCTCGCGGTGGCGGCGCTTTGCCAAGGAAGCGGTGTGAGGGGTCTGTCCCTGCGGTGTGTCTGTGTTGAAATGCAGCGGCGGCAGCGATAGGGCTCGCGGCAGCAGTGAACGTGCGGTGGCAGCGGCTCCGGGAGAAACAAGCAGGCAGGCAGGCAGGCACGGCATGGCACGCAGGCACGGCATGCTCCGCGGTGGCCGAAAGCACAGGAAGCAACTGATCTCGCAGCACAGTCGCGTGACTTTTAAAGCAACAGTGGCGCAAAAACTTTCAACCTATGAGGATGCTGCTTGACGTCACATGGCAGGGAATACAAATGCTATAGCATAGTTTAAAGCAAACTTCTCCTAAAAAGGAGAAACGTATGTTTTCATCATTGCTAAGTCCTGAATCATTAGTGCAGCAACAAGAGCAGAATTTGAGCCTCTATGAATCACTAAAGCTGGACTACACATTCTGTTCAAGGAGTAAACACTGATCACGAATGTTTCAATTAAAATGGATATGATCACTTCCATAACAAGGAAAATGAAGGAGAAAATTACAAGACCCGTGGGATCATAGCTTCTGGTGCGAGGAGAAAAGACACAAAGATAATCTGCCCCAAAGTATCAGATTGAACTCAGCCGAAGGCAGGGACTTCATGCAAGCAGAATGATTTAACAAAACTCTGTTAATCTGATGATATATTCATACTAATGGACCTGAACAGTCACTCCTGCCCCTATAGTCGATGGTGCTGGAGTCAGCAACAGCACACAGTGTCCCCCACCCTGTCTAAATCTGTCACTCAGGCAACAAAAAGTGTAGCCATGAATGACTGTCAGCGTATTTCACAACGCAAAAACATTTGGAAGGTGAAAACTTGTGAAGCAGAAATTCAATCAGGCAAGTGGTGAAATGCCTATAAAATCATCGGACTTTCTTTACCAGTTTTGCACTACTGCATCTCTACTGACCTACCCAAAGCACATTAGCAAACTACTAATACTCACAGAAATAAATGTAACAAGCCCATGCACAGAAAGTAAGAGAACCATGAGGATCATTTTACTTAGAAGACAGTGGTAAAAAAAAAAAAAATTAGGCATGTGAGGCACAGAAGAAAAATAATGAGAGCTGTAAGATTTTGCTTTTTAAGCTGGTCTTAAAAAAACCCCAGGCTTTCAACTGACAAGGATGCTTTAAAAAGTCTGCTTTCTAAATTTAACTTTGATATTGAAAAGTCTTGGGTTCTGTTCTTTTGTTTTTTTCGTTAGCGTAAATTTGATAAAAAAACAGGCGTGATAATCCCGGCGCTACACATTTTCAAAAGCCATTTGGTAGCTCTGGCCTCTTCAGAGGGTGCAGATAACATTTGCATGGATACAAAGCCCTTGCAGAAAGAACGTTCCTTAAGGCCAGAGCAGGCTGTAGGGTTTAATACGGTAGGAACGGAGATTCAAAATCAGCAGCATTCACATTAATAGACATTAAATTATCTATTCATATTAGGCTCTGGAAGCCTGTAGGAAGACTAGGTTGTTCTGAAGGGCTCAACTCTCATAAACTTTGTTGCATGGCTTACTTTCAGTTACCATTCTGAGGAATGTAACCTCAAGTCCTGACGTACACTAAAGTCTTTTGTTCCTTCTCTCCCTGATTTTGTGAATGGTGAAAAAAAAGTCTGTGCAACCAGTAAGCATGTGCATACCCAGGAAGCAGCTGCCATGGTATAGCACAGACCATGCTCCTATGCAGCAGGACAGAGAGCATGTGGTGTGGAAAAGGCTCCCTGAATTACTTGATCCAGTCCTTGCTACAGCACAAGCACCATTTACAACCCTTTGATTCCTTTGTGAAAAGCCATGTAAAAAGCATCACATCTTGCCTGTGAGGCCAGAGGGACAAGCAGCACGACCACAAAAACCTAACCTAAGCTGCAAAAGATGCCATCAAAGTGGTAGTCCGCACAAAAAAGTTCTCTGCCTTTTTTTCCCCCCTTGTGTCCTGAGCCCTACTGCTGACCTTGATCCATTTAATTACCTCCATAACCAAATTACACTGTAGCAGAATGTAATTACGCAATCAAGTAATGAGCTATGGTTTTGCTCTTGGTCTTGTATGCAAAGCCACCTTTGAAGAGGGCAATAAAAGAAGCGATTAGTATAAAAGGACGGCACGGTCCCATGTACCAATTACTGGTCATGATGCAGGGGACAATGTCTGCTGGCAACACTGATCCATCAGCTGCTTTTCACGGGCAGCTGGCAACCTCTTCCGTGCCGCAGCCTCACAGCCAGCATCGTGGGTTTCATCCCGGCACCAGACATACGCTCACGACAGGCATGCTGTGTGATGGAGAGGCGTTCCTGAGGATACCAACTTCTCCAGGAAGCCATCTCTGTTTCAAATGCCCTTATTAAAATCGACTAAAGAACAGCTGTACTGGGCCAGAGCAGCAGTCTGGCAGGGGCCAGCAGAAGTGCTGAGGAAAAGGTATAAAACCAGGGTAAACTTGTAGTTAAAGTCCCTCCTTACTCCCAACAGCCAGAAGCTTGTGCCTGTTGGATATGGAGACAGTGTCCTTATGCTTATGGAAAGCATCCAGCTTCCCGTGGGAGTGCACGAGCGTGGCAGGCTTGTCTTCAGAGTAGGGTGCAGAAGCTGACGTAGCTCCCAAAGAAGAGGCAAGAAGGGTCTGAGCCAGGAGAGGCTTCAGGGAAATGTTTACAGGAGAAAGGTTTCCTGATGAGGATCAGGTTGGAAAAGCAGCTCCAGGATTGCACTTCACTGTCCACCTCAGGAGAGGCTGTGCCCCTGTCAGGTCTTGGCCTGTGAAGAATTCTTGAGATTTCAAGGTGGGTGGGAGGAAACGGTAAAAGAAAATGTGATATTTAGGGATAAATTACCAAATGCAATTTTGACCATCGTGATACTTGTCTGTTCTGCTAGACTCAGACTTACACAGCAGCTCAGAGGGACAGAAGCAGGATCAACCCCATAATGCCACAAGTACGGGTAGAGGTTTGTCCCTTTAGGGAAACAAATGGTGCCTACCAGCAGAGCAACTGAGTATTTTCATTTACCTCACTCACACAAGGGTCACACAAGGGTATGAAGGATGGAGAAAGTCCCACCATGCTGAGGAGGTAAAGGACACAGAGAAACAAGATCAGTTGTGTAAGATCCTTGCAAAGGTTGCGTCAGTCAGAATCTGGATTTTCTGAATCTCAGCCCAATGCTATCAATGCAAAAACTTTTCTCTGCCCCATTCAGGCCAGTATGGGAAGGCGCTGGCAGGCCAGACAGAGCAGGATTCACTGCAGCCTCAAAACACTGCCCTTTACACCGGGTCTGGAGGAAAGCTTCACTCTACTGAGCGAGCCTTTCTGAGCCCAAGAGCCCAGGCACTGAGGCACAGCACCGCTGTGGCCCACCTCTTTTTTTCTGACTCTAGCAGTAGTAGCATCATTGTTTGGGAAACGTGGAGCCATTCAGTGGCAATGCCAAGCACGTGCACATCCAAAAGCCCGAAAGGTCCATGGAAATTAATTCAGCAGCAGCTTCTCCCTTTGCAAAGATAAACAGCTTTTTATGTATGCAGTATATGTGTTAGCATGTACTCTACAGCTGACAAAGTCCAGCCTCCAGTATAACCTGTCAAAGCCTGATACGCCTTCCCTTAATCAATGTGGCAAGCTCCTGAGCACCATGTGCTTCAAGCACGGGGCTGCTGTCCCTGTAGACAAAAGAACGAAGCGCACTGTCATTCTTGCTGCTGCACTTTGACACATGCATCTCCCAGTGATCAAAAACCAAAACAGAGCTGGATGCAGCTCACATCTACACCAGCACAATCCGTCTAAGCTGTGGCTCCTCAAAAGGCCCTGAGATGAGATGACATCCTTTGGCTCTATGTGAAGACACAAACCAGAGAAAGATGACAAGCAATGTGGGATGGCCACAGCACTTCAAGCGCCTCTTCTTGTCCCAGTTCTAATTGTGCCATTTCTTGTTGTTCATTTTGAATCGAATAGGATGAAGGTAATCTCAGCACGAATCATCCATAAAGAAAATTCACCCTGTATTAGCTGTTTCACACCTCTACACAATGCTGGGGCAAAGGATGGATCTGTGCAGACAGTGACTAGAATATTGTGGGATTAGGAAAATTTTGGGCCCAATACTCAGGAGTGCTTATAAGGGGAATTGCTGAAACCAGACAATTGATGAAAATCTGATGACTACAGAGCAGTTGGGGTACCTGAGGGGTGGCAGGCAATTCCACAGCTCCAGAAGCCATTTGAAATCATTCACAGGTCATGCAGAACAACTGCACTGACTGCACTTTCCAGAGAAATGTGTTGGGGACAGCAGGGAAGCAGAGTGTTTTCATCTTCATCATATCTGACAACAGCCCTTTCAGGGATGACCCTGAGAGGTGTTTCTTCTTAGGGCTGTTTAGCAATGGGATGTGCTCTCTTCCATGTTTTTCAAGATACCAGTTTGCTCCAAGATCCCCAAACAACAGCCTCAGTCTCAGCAGTCAGCAAGAAATCTCCAAGTGCTGCACATGTGAAGTAAGTTTCATGCAATCTATCTGAGCACACCTATTACCCTCTCTCTGCTGCAATCCTGCATCACAGCACAAAACAGTGACAGAGGGATGCCCCTTGTCTGGCAGCCTGATCATGCACAACAACACGGGAGCTAGGAGCTGTGAACTGGTCCAGCCTGGCCTAAAAGGGGACCTCGTGTCCACCACAGGATGGCAGAGGGACTTCCTATCTTTCCTTGCTCTCACATGTGCAGCCCACGGTACCTAAGCAGCTCTCATCATCTCCTCTTAGTGATAACAGCAGGAGTTTGGGAAAGGGCCTCTGCGCTTCTCAAACCATCCTGAGAATCATCAGGGGTCCTCCTGGGGGATCTTCCACAGCCCTGACCTACCCACAGGTGAGGAGGGTGGCCCCACAACTACACCATCCTTACCGCCACATGAGACACGGGGCTGCCTGCTGCACTGTGCTAAGGCTTACCCATTCCTGTCACTCTCCTGCGGGAAATAAGAACGCACGCAGCAGGCTGGATGAGTTAACACATGCTGCAGTTTAGATACACTCGTACATATTATGCTGCCTACATGTGCAGTGGCTGCTTTACATGAGACTTCTGCTGCCCTGGATAAAACCTCCACAACAGCCAAAATGGGGAAATTTTGGTGTGAAAAAGGAGCGTCCTGTCCTGCTGCCATACTTCTGCAGCCAGGAACCCCCAGGTCTACCCCTCAACTCCTCCACACCACATGCAACCCTAGCGACAGCTGGTAAGTGGTGCAGAGACATGGCTCCTGCCCAAACACATGATAGTTCATTGCCGTTGCTGCTAACTCACTCTGTTGAAAATAACCCAAATGGCAACAGCAAGAGCCTTTGGTCAAACAGGTTAAATTCCATGAAAAAGCTGTTTCCGAG
>NW_010394624.1:125644-126559 GCF_000710305.1 Buceros rhinoceros silvestris
GGAGCGTGCAGCAATTCATGGTCAGGAACAATCATACTCAGAAATTCAGACCCTGGGTGTATCACTGGGACTGAATGAACAGGCTTTGCACATCGTGGCCCCAGTGCAAGGAGGCTGTCACCACTCTTAGGAGACAATGAAAGGGCAAGAGAAAAGAGCTCATGTGCTGTGGTCTGGCTGTTCTCCTCTGCAGCACGCACTGATGGCAATCCCAGAGCTGGGGGGCATCCCATGCTCATATGGAAAAGACAATCAGAAACTGAAACACAAACCAGCCTCAACCCTCCCTTCCCCCCAAAAATAATCCCACTGGTTTGGCAGTGTGGACTTGCATCCACTACCCCACAGCACCTGCACACATGGAACTGCAAAAGCATTTTTCTCCTTTACTAGAAAACTGTTGTCATATAATCATTCCCCCCAGCTACTGGGTTCATCAAGTCTTTAGCCTAAAAATATGACAATGTCCATGCAAAACGTGCTTAGACCACTGCAAGCGGAGAGAGGCATCTCCTCTCTTCTGTTTGTCCCTGTATTTAAGAGCAGGTCACCAGAGACAATGTCAGTAACTCTTGCTCATCGATTCCTAACCTTATCCAAACAACAGTCTTCCCAAGATAACCATACTGAGCTAGACCTTGGCCTCAGCAACGGCAGCACTGCCACTGCTGAGAAAGCAAGAGAAAGCAAACTCCTAATCCAGCCCAGGGTCCAGCAGATGCATTCAGGACTCTGCTCCCATCTGTCCTCTCTTTATTACAACTGATACAACTATGTGCCACACATACACACAATCTTTGAAAACATTCTGAGCAGGGCCTGGTATGGATCAAAAGGCAATAGAGGAAGGAGTGTGGCTGGCAGCCACAACCCCCATGTCCAGTTACACCAGGGGGGCTCCGTGACAAAGCAGGC
>NW_010394624.1:126615-138312 GCF_000710305.1 Buceros rhinoceros silvestris
CAGTTACACCAGGGTGGCTCTGTGACAAAGCAGGCGGCCTGACAGTTCCAGGAGAAAGGCACATTTTTAACAGCGGCTCTCTGCACAGACAGCAAGTTTGGTGCCGGGGGTTACACGGTTTGTGGGTTTTAGGTTTATTTTGTCCAAATTCCTATACTCACTGAGAGAACGGAAGTGGTGTTGTAGCTTGGTCTGCCTGCCACGATGTCACTGCAGCATGCCTCCTCATTGCTTCAAAGCACAGAAATCAGGGACCAGATACTCCAGGGAATTTAATGTCAGAGTCATCCCTCCTTTAAGTAAGGGCAATAATTCCTAAAGTCTGAGTATTTTATTGATGTTGTGCAGACTGGAAAAAACACTGACATGCATTGTTTCCATCTTGGAAAGAAGCGTCAAAGACCTCATCAGATTCTGAATATTCACACTAGTTTGATGGTGCCTATACAGAGTTGCAGGAACATGCTAGGTGAGGACACCAGAGGCTGTTCTTGGAAGGTTTCTGCTTCTGCCAGGAGGGGATAGGTTTTGCCTGGCTGTGTCTGGCAGCAGGATTTCCCTGCTGTTCTGTCAATACAGGTATAATAGTAATTGCAATCTTCTGTGCCTTTAAAGAAGACAAATACACTACCCACAGACGGGTAAAACTCTTCTGATCTCTCCTGATTTTCCCTGACCTTGAAGATCCCTTGACAAAACTTTCCTCTTATTTTAAATGCTGGTTCTGTATTATTGATGAACCCTTCAGTCACGCCTAGTGAAAACCCTTTAGGCATTCAGAATATCGGAGATTGGCTATTTGGACAGGTGACAAGCACATTTCTGCTAAGCCAATATTTTTCAAATCAAGAGTCACCAAGCAATGGCAATATAAGAGTGAAACAAGATGAGAGCTGAAGATACCATCCCAGCTCCCAGCTGATTTCCTGAGTGTCCTGCCAGCTAGAGTGTGCTCCTGTGCTTGATTAATTTAAATTGGGAGTTTCTGAAAACAAAAAGTGTCACACTCTGCTTCTAATCAGAGCATAAAGGTCCCGCAACTGATCAGCAAGCAGTGAATGCTCAACTGCACTGCAAGGTACTCATTCTTCTGAGATCTCTTGCCAATAATGCTATTTTCACTCTCCAGCTCTTTACACCGAGACAAATAACCTCAACAGCAGGACTAATAACCTCGCACAACTGTGGATCTCAAGTAATTACTCTGGGGACCTCTGTCCTGTGACAGTCCCACTCCAGGCACAGCCCCTGCAGCTGGCTTTTCCTGCAGGATGGTGCTGTAATGGTGCCTGGCACTGTCTGTCCAAGCATCCCACTGGTCCTTCCAGCTGCTTTCCAGGGTCCTGCTACCTGTTTGCTTCCTTCCGAATCTGGAAGATGAATTTTTCCTTATCCTGCATGTTCCTGGCCCCAGGCTATCCAGCTACCATGAAAGTACAAACCAGTGGCTAACAGAAACGGCTATTACTAAAAGGCTTCTTGCTACATTACTTTTTATATAGATTCTCATTTTACAGAGAAACAGCCACCCCTTTCCAACACGTGCATACTCAGTAAGCTGTGAAAGTACAACTTTATTACCATGGATTTACCTCAAAGGCCAAAACTGAGCCAAAAATCAATTCAGGTTTGCTGACAAAAAGCAAAATGCTAATACTGGTGTTAGGGAATCAAAATGTCACTCCTTAACACCTGCATAAATATTAATCATCTCATTTTTTACATAACATTTTCCTTTGCTTTGCTTTACAGCTACTCTGCAGTGCAGCTCATACCTTTCCATGGCATTTTCTGTACCAGATGTGTTTTCAGGTTTGAGGGTCAGAGGCCCTTGGCATTAAAATTAATTGATTTTGAGTGGTTTCTTGAATTTTGTCATCAGTTCAGTAATAAGCCTCAGGTTTAATGGCTTCAGATCTGTGTAAGTAACATCACAGTGGGTGGCCACAGGTGGAAATCTGGCCCTGGATTTTCAGACCTAAAAGCATCAGTCCTCCCTGCTTCAATTACTGTCATAGACAGACTGTACCAGAGTACAGCACATGCTTGGATGCCCATCTCCCAAGGCAGACATTTAGCAGTTTTAACATGTAGTTTGTTTACTTACTAAGGCTATGAAAGAGCTTTGGCTTCCAGCTCCTGCTGAGCGTCAGAAGGGAATTAGGCACCTAAGTCATTTAAGCATGTCTGTAAATCCCACAAAGCTTTTGTAAGCATCTTTCCACATCCAAATACTACTAGAAATTTCTGTTGTAATGTAGATGAAGTAGAAGATGCATAAAGATCTATAAGTAATCTAACTTAGAGCTATTAAAGACTTGTAAGTGGCTATGATATGTTATATACACAGGGCTTATTAATAACAACAGGATGTGGGACAAGGCTTGAATTCTAATGCAAAAAAAAAAAATCATAGAGAAAACAAATTTCTATGTGCAAAACTGGATTATAATAATTATCCTGGTCCAAAATCATAGGAAAACCTCCAGCCTCATCTGAGCAACCAAACAGACTGCAGGAGAACCAACTTGCAGAGGCACGAAGCATTGGCAGTTCTTTTTTGCCTGGTCCTGATGGCCCTGCAGTGAAGCCTGGCAGCCAGGGCCAGGAGCACACCATCTCTGCAGTGGAGGCATTACACTTGGCTGTGCTCGCTCTCACCGTTTGAATACTTTCAAGGGGAAATGCGCTTCTGTGATTAACTGGGGTTATTAACAGTGCTCAATGACTTGTAATGCCATTGGTAATCAAACTGGTCTCAGAAAGTGGAAGAGGAGGAATTGAATAGGATTAAAATACACAGCCTGCCTACAGCCTGCCATCCCAGGTCAGCGACGTGCCTGTGCCTACAGCCTGCTATGCATATACAGAAATTAATGCAGTCACTGCAGATGTACAGATGAGGACAGAATATGATTCCAAACGTCTTTGCTTAGAAGACACTCAAACAGTCAAGCCTTGTTTTAATGTGAAAATACTGCTGTCATATAAAACACTGACTTCAGGGCCAGGAAGTATCTCTAGAGACTTCAAATCTGTCTATCTGCTCTGAGGCAGGAGTGAAACCCAAATCTTTATTGGAAATTTTACAAAATCAAACCTTACAGCTATCTGCCTGACATGGTCTTAAACATACACAATACCCCTAACTACATGGTCCAGAGCTCCCTCAGCTAGTGAAGTTCTTCCTTTTCCCTAACTACATGTTCTAGAGCTCCCTCAGCTAGTGAAGTTCTTCCTTTCTTTGTTGCTCAGAGTTAAACCTGTTGGTTTTTGCCATTCCCACAATGGTTACACAGAACAACTGGTCACAACCATCCTGAGAACAATTTCTGTGTCTCTGAATGCTGCTCTCATGCCTGTCCATCCTCCTTCATGCCTCTGTGTCATTCTTGATCAACTCTCTTCTAAGAAAAAATAAAGTAAATGCATTCCATCCTCCTAATATTTCTTACTTTTCCCTGTAATTCTTACTGTTTTCCTCTGGACCTCTTTCTTCCTCCTTGTCTTTTTTTTTTTTTTCCAATTGTCCTCTGGTTTTCTTAAGCACAGTACCACAACTGGCCCCAGTCCTCCACCTGAGGAGCAGAATAACAATTACTCCTCCCCAGCGATGTTCATTCAGAGGCAGAATGAAAGGTGCCTTTTTTATAAGCTTCCCATACAATCTTGACTCATGTTCAATTTGTGGTCCACTCTAAGTTCCTGTTTCTTTCCTGCAGCGTTGCTGCCTTCAGTATTTTTCATCCACTTTCCGTGCACTTAAGTTTTCTTTCTAGAGCATAACTCATGACAAATTCATCTTCACTGATTTCTACTCTATTGATTTTGAACTATTTCTCCAGTGTATCAAAGTGATACTTGAATTCTGACTATATCCTTCAAAGTGAATCTCAATTTGGCACAACCCACATGGTTTTTTAGGAGTATGGTCTCCTATCACATGTACCATTAATGAAAACATTGGTTTGAACAAGACTCAAGACAAACTGCTCAAGAGTCTGTTCCCCATCTAACTGCTATGCAGAAGGTGATTTTTTTTTAAGTGTCCTCCCACCATATATTAACTTAATCCAGCCCCCTTTTGTCCAGATAGCAGGTCATTGTGAAGCGTTCTCGAAAGGCTTAATATCACAGTGTATCACATTCCCACTCCTTCCCTTTTGCCCGTTAGGTCAGTTAACTGCTCCACCAAAGAAGGCAGTCGCATTGGTTTGAAACGATCAGCTGTAGCATCTCATCTGCTTTATACTAATGCTGGAAGAAGCAAGCAGAGCTCGCCACCCTGCATCCTGACTGCAGTCACTGCATAGATGTGATGGAACTGAGAGTAGCGCACAACCTGAGTTTTTCAAACTTATATGCTTTTTAGATACATAAACCTTTTCTGTTCAGAAATATGGGTTCAGGGAGTTAATAATGGTACTGGAGTGTGAAAAAAGCAAGGTAAGTCTATAAAAAGTGGATGGAATTTCATGCAGCTAATTCTTTATACAGAGCTTTCCCTGCTGTATTCTCCAGCTGCTTAATAACTATTTCCCCTTGGAACAGCCCCTCTGTGTCCTTGCTTTCTCTTTTTTTTTCTTCCCTAACCATCTTCACTTAAATCTTCCCAGCCCAGCTCTCCCTTGAGAGAGGGTCCGAAAGCTGCCTAGCTAAGTGGTTTGCCCAAAGTGCTCTGCTTGACAGAGGAGGGCCATGAGAGATGGGAGTAAGAGCAAGCCCTGAGGGGAAGGAGCGAGCAGGTCCCTGGAACTGGTTCAGATTTTGTTAATGAAGCTGGCAGGTGAGTGGAAGAAGCCAAGTATCTATCTGGCTTATCAGCAAGGACCCCTTCTAACCTCTAGTTAATTGGCTTTTATTGATTTTCAGGGTAAGAGAAATTTCTGTGAGATTCTGAGCAATTCTAAGGGACATGTTGGACTGCTGATCAGTTTGGATTCTCCCCCACCCAGCACCTAAGATTTCTCTATTTGCATTTTCCTCTCTCCTGGACACAAGTTTCAAGTTCTTCCAGGGCTAAAGACACACATGTGGCAAGAGAAGGACTGGAGACAGGAGAGAGATGTCATGTTCTTGAGAGCTGTGTAAGAGAAATCTGGATGAGCATTCAAGCCCTGGCAACAGGCAGGATGCTACACGTACCCAGTCCACCCAGATGTGTAGATTGGCTTGCCACCAAACTGCCATGGGAACTCCCTGCAAAGGCATGCTGCTGTGTCTGCACAGCCCCTGGCCCACAAGCCTGGGCTGTACAAGGTGCTTCTGGGGTTCTACCACACCATCAGTATTTGCTGTCTGTTTCTTCAGGTCAAAGTCCTTGAAGTAATGAGAGGGTCATGGTGAAGCCCGGTGGTGATGTTTTTAGAGCATGGGACTGAGTGCTGCCTGCCTTGGGTAACAGTTTGAGGGATGTAAGAGGACACAAGGCCTGTCAGGATAATTTTACAGGACTGCACAAGGATTGGAAGAAACACCACCTGTCCTGCTCTCTCCTGCATACTGCCTCCTGCGGAATGGTCGGTACCCCAATGGTCGTGGGGGAACCAGGTTCCTCACTCCAAAAACAAGTTTGGGAGCAAGCTGTCATCCATTCAGTATGCATAACTGGGGAAGCAGGGTGCACAACGGAGACCTAAATTACTTGACAGCACTCAAGTCAGGTAGGGTTGGCAGATTGTCTCAGTCGTATCTTCTGGAGAATATTTTTTTGCCTACTCTGAATGGACAAGCTATAGGATGAGATGGGAATACAGAGTTGACTCAGTCTGACAGTTGCTGTGCTTTGTTTATTATCACAAGAAAGTTGATTCTTGATGTGTTTGCCATACTAATGATGCAAGAGACACCACAAATGACTGAGTTTTGTGAACTCCAAAGTAAGGGTTGGCATACAATAACAAAAGATAAAAAGGCAAAGGAGGAACTGACGAGACATGCTCTGTTCATTTACTTGACATGAGTAGTTCGGTTTTTAATTATGCATGCCACTGCTTCACAGGGTGTTGGGGACCATTCCACTGCAGTTTATTCTGAGTAATTTAATTCTCAGTTAACAGGAATCCTCACTGCTGCTCTGTCACGGCTGCTAAATCCTTATTTGAGATTGAAATAGGAACTATCCACTGGTATCCAGTGGACAAACTCTATGTAAGCCAAGGAAACGTGTATGGATACACACATCTGCTACACAGGCGCTCACACAGTGACAGTTAACTACCAGTCATGAGGGCTGTAAATCCAATGACATGATTACACCAACATCAACTACTAAAAACTCTACCTGTAAGTGCATGAAAATTTGTACAGGCAAATACACACTACAATGCCTCTGTTGAGTATAATTATTGCAGACTTAAATAGTTGATAAATTATATTACTAAACATAAGTGCAGAGCTGCATTCTGAGGGCTCTCCAGTTAGAAGAGAGCAGGGGTCCTATTCCTCATCCTCCAGCAGTCTCAGCCTTCAGCTGGGACAACAGTACCTAATACCACACACTGACTGTCAGGGTAGAACAGGGGGAAAAGCAAGTCCATTGAGCTTTTGATCATTTTTACCGTCATATGCAACTAATATTTGGGCTCTGCTGAGACTGAGAGGGTATTGGTTACTGAACCAAGGGCAGGGGAAAAAGGAAAAAATACTTGCAAAAATCTGGTGTCATGGTAGTTTCAAATCACCACCTCTGGGTGCTGTGCTAATGAACGATGCTGAGATCAGTGCTCAGCTCAGTATTGCTTCTGACGGATTAGAAAATCTTCTTCACGTCTAAAAGCACACAAACTCAAAATCATCAAGGACTTCTGCAGACTGTATTTCCTCAATTTTATTTGCCATCAGTGAGTCCCAGTTAATATCTGTATTGGATGCAGACAGCTCCAGCCACTGATGTTATTATTCACATTCAAATTCTCTTACTATATGTAGGAGTTGCCAGATCAGGTAAGACCAGGGGGGTGTCCAATAAAACACCTCTCTGAGCAGCGCAAGCTGCTTCAGAGAGCGTGCAAGTGCTCCCACCAAGGCAGTAATGGCATAACTTGCCTCAAGGAAAATTTCCTCTGTAGCCTCAGAATTTAAAGGTTGGCTTAAATAAAAAGTCATTGCATCAATTCCGCTCTTGGGGAAGCTAAATCCCCAGCCGCAGCATTTTTGAACCTCCATGTTCTGCCACAAAGCAGTTCACTGCAGAAAAGGAGACTGAACTGATGCATAAAAAGGTAATAGATTTTTAAGTAATAGAAAGGAAGATAATGTGGCCTATAAAGGGCCATCATAAAAAATGTCACACACTGACCAAGGATGGAAAATGACACTGGCAGGTCTGTCCTGACACACTGCAGCTGCAAGAATTAAAAAATAAATAAGCAAAGAAATGTTACCACCCCATCAGACGTGCCATTTGCATCCCCGGGACCGTGACTTCCATGGCTCCATGTGGACACCTCCACTGCAGGGTGGCCCTGATCCTGCGAAACACAAGGCTCTGCTGGAGCAGTTTCTCCCGTCCCTCCTGAGCAGGAGCGGGACAGCAGTATTAACCTCAAGCAGCACGTTTGATGTGCATGGAAACCCTGCCAAGGCAACTCGTCACTTATTAAGAACATTCGTCAAGGTTGTTAAACAACCTTGACAACAAACCCACAGGCAGCAGCAGCAGCAGAAGGGGGCCTGTGACGCTCCCTGGATTTGTTTTATTGAATGTAACCTCATTTGATTCAAACATCAAATGAACTGGCTGTGATCTGTCCTGTCTGAGGGTATGAAAACCACAGCCTGCACAGTGTCACCCATAGAAAATCTTCCCAAACCTTCCCTGGAGAACTGCCACACGTGCTGGCAGGGCACCTTGTTCCTTCCACCCTCTCCTCCAGCCCCCTCAGAGCTGCACTGGGGTGTTACAAAGAAGATCCTCTGTCCCTTTTTGGTTTTTCCATCTGCTGGTGAGGAGAGGCCAAGGGGCAGCTCCCCACATGTCCTCTCCAGGTTGGAGACTGTAGGGCTGGATTAACTTGGCAAGGAGGGAGGTTGCAGGCAGCAAGCCCCTGCAGTGCACGCTCCATGCCCGTGCACCCACCCTCCCATCATCATCCTCACCATGGCTACAGCCAGCCCTGCCTGCCTGAGAAACGGAGTTTATGATTGACTTTGGGACCTCCAGAGTACATACACATCTCATTTTCTCTGCCTTTTGTTTGGTAGACCTAATGAATGACAAATAAAGCATAGCATTGCCTAAAAACTCCCAAAGCTTAAAGGAAACTTCTTCTGTTGAAAAGTCCTTTATCAAAATCAAAATATCTGTGCATTGCATGAAGTTCCAGTGGGACGTCTGAGGTGTGGGTCTGCGTCTCTGTGCCCTCCCTGGTTTGGGTGATGCAGTGGAGAGTGGGGTCTGCGATCTCATCTGCTCTCCCCAAACTGCACCCGAACTCTCATTCTGGTGTGGCACCAAGAGTTCCTCAGAACAGAATGATTTTCCAGCCATTCCTTATTGCTTTGCTCATTGAAGTCTGGAAAGCGGCTTGATGACAGGCGGGAGGAGCCCACACAGGAAGGAGATTTCGGATAGCAGAGACGCTCTAGGCAAAGACTAATCTGACCTGCTGCCTGGAAGATGAGGCAAGAAAAATGAAAACCGTCCTGAAAACGAGAATAAGCCCTGGACATCAGCTAGTCCCAAAGGATTATCCCCATATATCACACCGCTCCTCTTCAATACAAACTGTTAGTCAAGAAGGTATTTTTGATTATTTTTCCTTAGCCTTTTTTCCACTTAGCAAACAGCTGCTGGGAATACCTATTAAGAGGCTTGTCCCAGTACAAAATGTACCACTTTTACTTATGCTTTCACGTTCTATTCATAAACCTGTTGGCAACAAGTAACGAACGCTGCCCTGTCCACTGACAGTGCAGTTGTCAATGCAGTGCATTGACAGTGCAGAGGACCAGGAGTCAGACAAAAGAATAAAGAGATCATTTCCCTTGAGCCCTGGAGGGTGGGTCCAGAGTTAATTAATTCACAACTCATAAAGTTGTTTGCAGTGTCTGGGTACATTCTGCTGGTTTCGGATTAGGCATTAATACATATTACAACAGGATGCTGGCGATGGTTTAATTAACTAAACTATTAGCATCATTTTGGTCCACATATACGTAGTTTAGCTTATGGCTACAAAATTCTGGGCATTAACGTGGTTTATGGCTCACTGTATGAGCTTAGTTCTGCTCCCTCGTGCATGCCTGTCCTTGTTTCTCCTCTCAAATTTAGCCTGAATGGAATAATTTTCATCAACTACACATGAGGAAATCAATGTGATAGCACGAGTGTGAATGATGACTGAGGAATTACGTATTTTATGAACAGAAGAGGTGGGCAAGTGGATTCTCTGATGGATATATTCTTCTAGATAAAGGATCTGTCTGTGTTTGGAACATCCTGTTTGAGAGAGAACAAGAGCCACTAAATAATATTCAGTCAAAATGTTCTGAGCTTTGGTTTCCATTTATATAAAAATATTGTTTCTTTATGCAAAGTTTGAATGTGATGTCTCATTTCTATCCTCTGTAGTAATAAAATTAATACTGTTATTATGGCCTTTGGCATTTCCTATTATGTCCTTTAAGTTTGATCTTTTTAGAGAAGCATTTTGTGTGACTCGGGGTGGATATTCTGTGAATCTGTAATAAAAAGTCAATTACATAGTTATTTGTAATTGTGAAAGAGCAGACATGAGGAATGTGGTGTATACTCTTCCCCTCCATTTGTTCCTCAGGACGCTTTGATGCCTTCAGAGGTGATACTGAAGCACCTTATGTCTTACATTCCCCACTTTGAGATTAGCCACACTCCTGATTCTAGATGCCTTCCTCATTTCTGCCCAGCTAAACCACTATGGTGGTTTGTGGGTAATCCACAGCCCTCATCAGCCACAGGAGTTGTAGGTCAGGAGATGACAAGGAAAACCAGCTGACTTCTTAGATTTGTGATTATCATTCTTGAAGACTTTACATATGTGAATCTTTGTCCTGACGTGGAATTTCAACATCTGTGTGGGGATACATGTAGATCCACCATAGAGTAGAAAGACCTCTAGAAGAAATGCGACAGAAATCAAAAGCTTCTCTCAAGCTTAACAGGCAGCTTAATATAGGAAAGCCTGCAGGACCCTTCTCTCAATGCAGATAAGGCTAACAAAAAAGAGATGGTGACTTCTTAGGGCTTTCCATCCTCAGTCATCCTGAAGATAAAAGACTAAGCTATCTCCTTCCTTGGCAGGAAGGGGAACAATGTTCATGTCAGTGATGAATCAGCCTTAGAGTACATGAAAAGAGATACTGTTCTGTTTTCTGAGCTTTATTATGTATGTTTCAGGAGAAATCTTAACACAGGATGAAAAACTATAAAACTGTTCTTCTTGATGTATAGCTAAATAATTATCTTTGGGTTTAAGACACTTTTTCTTTCCTTTATATCTTTAAGCTTGGAGAATTAAAAACTGAGTGTACCATGACTGGAAAATATTCTTTAAACTAATGATGGATCTAACCCAACATTGTCCACCTCAAATCCACAGAACTTCCTTGGTGGCTGCAAGAGTGACTTGCAAAACCAGGCACTGCACAGCTGGGCCAAAGTGTGGCATAAATCTGGGGGTTCAGCATCTAGGTCCATGTTCACAATCTACAAATGAGGACTATACAGAACGACAACATCTAAGTTTAGACTAGATCAATACCGCTATAATGCAAAAGCAACTCTTTAAACAGTCTTTGCATTCTCCAAATCTCAGCTTTCACCACCCCTAACTCCCCCGCCCCAACACACACACATATTTCAAATTCAGGAGCATGAACTGAGTTCAAGTGGACACATGCAAGCCAGCTGCCCGAGTTCTGGACGGTGCTGAACAGTGGTCTAGTGAAATGTGAATTCCCACCTCTCAGAACTGTAGGTGAGGTTCACATTGTAGGGAGAAGCAGGAGGGCTCTTCCCACCTGGAGCATTGGGCCAAAGGCACATCAGTCCCATGGGATTCCCCAACAGCACCACGCTGGGTGACAGAGATGATGTGAAGGGCAAGTGGAATCAGCTCCAGCATGGAGCAGCGAAGGTAGAAGGACACATATCGTGGGTCCTTGGTAAGTCCATCTGGGATCCTTGGTAAGATTTTTTTTTGTATATCACCTAAACTGAAACAACCTCCTCGCACATCTTTATCCAAAAGTCCGTTAACAGTTTGATCCATTTCCTGTGCTCTGAACATCTCCTCAAACAAGCAGACTCTAAATCCAATGGCTGTATCAAGCCTCAGGAAGAAAAGCAAATCATTGACCAGAAAGAAAATCAAATCATTGATCACTCAAAGTGACTTCTTTTGCCCACTCAATGTCACCGAGGCCTTTTTCCCTTCCACTTTGTCCATGCACTTTAACGTTTTACATAAAATAACTCCCATTTTCACTGCATCTGAGCAAGTGGGAGTTCTAGGCTCTTTATGACTTCTTTTTAATTTTGTATTTTAAAATACGAAAGTAATTTTAAGAGAGAATTGGGATTCTCAACTAGCAATGAATGAGAAGGAATGGAGTAAGGAAGGAATAGGCTGGTACGAAAGCAAAGCTGGGACCCAGCAAATACACGCCCCCCCCCCCCCCCACCCTCGCCACCCACCCACAACAAGGACATCAACA
>NW_010394624.1:138346-139237 GCF_000710305.1 Buceros rhinoceros silvestris
GGGCCCCAGCAAACACCCCCCCCCCCCCCCCAGGCTCAGTCACCAGCACCAAGTACAGGGACTCCAATGGCCCCTTCCAGAAGCAGTAAAAAGCCTCCTGAGACCTCTACTACAGGATTTTATTGCTATTTAGGCAGTGGCATTAGCATATATGACATTTTACACATGGTACAAAGAGACACAGGACCTGAACTGCAGTTTACCCTGCATCAGCACAGGGAGGGGAGCTCGCTGCCCTCCAGGCTCAGCCAGATGGACCGATGGGGTGGTGTAGGCCCTCACTGACACTTGCTGCATGCAAGCGGCATGGCCAGCCCACCACATCAGAACACAGCAAGTGTCCTGCAGCTGGGACATCATTTGGTTTTACCTTGGACGGGGACAGAGCCCCATGCTGATGAGAGAACTACTGCAACAGCTTTTGCAATAAAAAAGATAATTTAAAAGTACGTCTAACTTCCAAGCTCTGTTTGGAAACTTTAGCCAGGAACTGCTCACAGGGTGGTGAAAGATTAACTGCACAGTTTACTGAGGCCAGTCTTCAGCTGTGTCCACCTACCGCTCTAGGCACCAGCAATGGTCATATCTAAGGAAGATAACCTGGTTACTGTCCTGGGTCCAACATGGAGGAACCGGATGCTCTTCTGTTGTCTGGCTTTCTTCTTCCCAGAGACCTGTGGTTCTTCCAAGCTTCCGGGAAGGAGGACACACCTCTTTGAATGAACTCATAAAAGGGGGCATGTTGGGAGATTCGAGGACATCTTGTTTCCCCCTCTGCTCTATCTACTGTCCTCTCTATCTTGTCTGTACTGCGGCTTTCTCAAATATGCCGCGCAGGACCCTTGAATCTTACGCCCTGTGACTGGAAACCTTTATTGAGGAGAGAAAGCC
>NW_010394625.1:0-7468 GCF_000710305.1 Buceros rhinoceros silvestris
TTGAAGATCTCTTCCCACCCAAACCAGTCTGGGGTTCTAATTGCAACGTATAGTGGAACATCTCCTCTTGCCCCAGACACAGCTAGAGCATCAGACAGTCTTTCACACGCAGCCTTGTAGCGCTGATCTCTAATTATTGCCATACTCAGCTGTAAAAATGGGTGTTTTGCTTTCTTCTATTGGAGAAGGAACTTAATTACAGAGCCGTGAATGTTGTGCTCACAAGTGCCAGCACGTCCGACACGACAATAAGAGATTCATTAGGAAAGCCGCTTGGTGGTACAGGCAATGTTCCCTCTCCTCTGCCTGCGTGTGAAGTCATTGAGCAACATAAATGTGAACCTATTATGAAAATGAACACTGAGCTGTTGACTCCAGTTTCACATGCAAGAGGCTCAAAATTCAGAAAACAAGGGCGGTCTTGGCAGGCTTAGAATATAACACGCGCTCTTTGTCAACTCATTTAATGTGTGGCTATGATTATCAGCTCTAATAATAATGACCAAATAAGCAATTAATGAGGCTGAGCCTGGCATGGGGCTGAAGGCAGGGATGCTATGTGTGTAATCTGCATCTTTGAAATTAAAATTGTGCCACTCTCGTTTCTCCCCAATAGCGGTTAAATGAAATGCTCGAGAGGGGGTGCGTGAAGCTGGGACATGGTGAGTGCCTCCCCACATAAGCATGGTGGGGCACTGGCATCAAACTGACATGAAGGGTGGAGAAAATCCCTGTAGCTCCCTTAATTTCTGGTGGGCAGCATCAAACAGAGAATTGGCCCTCAAAAGTTTGGGCAGGGATTTATTTTCTGTTTATGACCCTGCTCAGATGCAGATGGTGACGGTTCCAGTGGTGGGAGAGCTGGAACAGGACTTGGGGCAGGGGAGGCTGCTCGGCTTTCTCTGTCATGAAGTTCTGGTACCCTCCTAAAACGGATTTTAAATTACTTTTTGGACACAAATCACTTTATTAGAGCACTCCCTGCATTTTCACCTTTCCCCTGATTTGTGTCTAAATCGTGGTAGTATTTGGGGTAGTGACATAATATATCCACGGCCAGTCGTGCCCATCAGTTGTGTCTGGACCCCCAGTGGGCTCCCAAACACGTCAGAGCATTCCAGGGCTACGCAGGTTGCTTGGTGAGCTGTCATCCTGTGATTATGAGGTCTTCTCCTGGGGGTCTGTCAGCCCCGGGGGAGGTGAGCCTGCCTCCTGGGGAGTGATCGCATCTCGTTGCCTGATGGTGTGGCTGATCCTGGTCTTAGGCAGGAGATTTCTACCTTGGCTGCAGCAAAGCTGGGACTGTGGGTGGGACTGTGACTTGAGTGACAGGTGTGATAATCAAGATGTGTCCTGCTGCCAGCATCTCCTTGGGTTGGCTCTTCTCACTGCTCCAGTGGGGCTCTGGACAGCCTGCCCAAGAGCTGGGTCCCGTCAGATAACTCTCCCCAGCCTGGCTGACTAGTGGGGGTTCCGGGGTCTCAGATTTGTGCACCGTCCTAACAGAACGCATTTTCTGATACCTGCCCCTTAGATATAACATCAGGCATCTCCCTGCGGTTCCATGTTCTGGCTTTGGGACCCAGTCAGCATCTGGCAGTACAGCTGTGAGGAACTGTTGGGATGGCGCTGCCCCCCTTCCTTCCTTCCCAGAGCTGGTGCGTTAAAGGAGAGAGGGGGCTTAAAGACAAATGAGGAATAATGCTGTCCCTGAGACTCGTTATTAGCTGAGCTCCGTGCAGAGGTGACGGTTGGAAAACAAAGCTGCCTTTTGAGGTTTGCAGCCCAGCCCAGCAGCAGCTCCAACAGCAAGGCCAGGCTGGGTATTAGCAGAGGCAGCTCAAATTATTGCAGTCTCTCATCAGCCTTGTATTAGAACAGAGCTGAGAGGTGCTGGATCTTCTCGTGGGACAAAAGGCGTGTGGAATCCTCAGGCATATTATTGACCTAAGCGCAGTTTGCTCTTGCTGGCACACATCTCACTGCTATGTTTTTAAAGAACGTACGTTACAGCACTGTTTGTCGCGCCTTTGGGCTTGTCAGCGCCTGCTGGAGAGCAAGGTGTCCCCCAACAACGGAGCTCTGATGGCAGATCCCACCAATTCCTCATTCCCAGATTGCATCCTGACGATGTATCGCGTCCATGCCTCACCAGAATCGCAGCCGGCTGGTCACCAGAGCGTTAATGCTGTCTTTGTGTGCGCTCGGATCAAAAGGCCACCCTTTTGGTGATGTATTACTGAACACGGGCATAACCAGCCCTGTTTGGCAGCAGCGTGTTCTATAAAGCGAAGAACCTGAGCTGGGGACAGCAGATGAGTCTTTGGTTCCTGTGTACGTAGCAAAGTGTGGACAAATGGGAGAGTAAAGCTGCTCTGAAACGGGGTAATTTGGGGTTTGAGGGGTTTTTTAATTTAATTTTGAAGATTTCAGTAGGAAATCAAGGCTTGGAGCTCAGAATATTCAGCATGTGCTAACATATAATGTAGTGTCAAGACAGGCTTAATTGCTGATAATTGTTATGAAGTAGCAATGAGAAAAGGGATGGAGTCAATGACCTCGGAGCATTCAAAAGTAAAAAGACCCAAGGGCTGAATTATCCCTTTCCCTGCACTCGCGCTGGTGCCTCGTGAATTAAGGCAGAGCTCATCTTTCTTCCTCAAATCAGACTTTCTGCACCTTTTTGGGCTGTCTGGAGGGAACCTCTGCAGTTGGCACAACGCGTCAGTAGCCTGTGGTTGAGCAGCATAGTCCTGTCACCGCAAATCTGAAGAGCAAAGAATTGCCCCAGTGGTCTCATGCCACAAAAGACGTCAATATTGTGTGAAATTGGACAGTGCAGCGGATCAATCAAGGTATCCCTAGATCAGCAAACTAGCCAGCGTCCTTCCTGCACACGTGGAGGTTACGGTTGCTATTGCTGCTCCAGGTGAATTAGCCTGGGGTTTACTATTAGTGGACACTCCATGGATGTGATGGCAGTATTTAACATGTCTGGAAAAAAAAAAGTCCTGAAAAGTGGATTTTTTTTTGATAAGCAAATATCTAAGGGATAAAAATAATTTTATATCTTTTTTAAAAAAACCTTAATAATAATGAAGTATCTATGGAAAAACTGGTGCTCAGCATGTGCTCCAGCTTTTCCTCAGTAGGTACATATATTCCATGGATATTTGTGCCAGGAAGGAACACGCGGAACTCTGTGACCTACGTCCCCGAAATCAACTGGTGTGTTGATTTGCTGGAATGCTCCGACGGCAGGAATCCTATCGACAGCGAAGGATAACAGAGCAGTTAAAACTCAGCATCTGGTCCTGAGACCGGTGTCTTTAATGTCAAGAATTCGAGTTGACAAATGGATCTGTACCACAAGAGCTGTCGCTTCCAAAACGCTCTCCCAGAGCGCAGCGCACCTGCGGAGTGGGAGCCTCCAGTTTTATCTTTGTGATGAGGACGATTATAAAACGCATCCGCTGCCTGGGCTGCAGGAGTCCTGACCAAAGAGGCACCCGTTCAGCGGGAATGAACCGAGCGCCAGCTAGGGCTGTTTGCAGAAGCTCGTTGGGAAACTTGAAGAGGTGAAAGGTGGCGGGTAGGAGAGATACATATTGTGAGTGGAAATAGGGCTGGGAACAACTCTGCTGTTACGCTTGCATGTGCCTGTATGGTAAAACTTACACGGTGCTTTAATTAGTCCCCAAAAGAGGACTGGAGGAAGCAGCGTGTTCATTGACTACACACTAGCTGTTCACATCACGGTGACTCTGATCTTTACACGTTAAACCCCAGCTTTCCTGGTAAAGACAACACCAAAGCTTCAGTGTCCCTTGTAGAAGCAGGTGTTATTTTACAGCCTCTAGAACAATGTGTGCCAAGCTGGGCCGAGTCGCTGTCTGACTGGGAAAAAAATGTGTTAATAGAGGGGAAAAAACCCCAAGCTTTCTTGCATTTTTTCCCCCCCAAAATGTTGTTTTGCTTGACAATCTTGAAATAAAGTACAGGTTAAAAGAACGGCTGTCCCACCAGCATGCCACAGTCATTATGAACCTGATGGATAAGAAAATTGCGTTTGAGCCGTAAATTGGGAAACCCTTTACTGGGATTAAACGACTCAGCAGAGATGTGCCAGAAGGAAGCAACAGCAAACTGTGGGGCTGAAGTTTTCCTGTGTCATTGGTGATGACTTCAACTGAGGCACAGGAGAGCATCAACCCACCTAGGTGACCGTCCTGCTGCTTGTCGGGCTCAGCGTCAAATAAACGTCACAAAGATTGAGAGCCTCAGTGACGAGGGTCCAACTGGAAATGCGTTTCGATTAGGCATTTATAGCAAAGGGATATTGCTTGCTAACCAAACAGAAGAGCTCTGAGCCGCCGCGAGACGCAATCCTCCTGCTCCAGTCCTCATTTTCATTGATCACTTTTACGACACCATCATCATCTTGGTGAGATTCAGCTTTTGCTGCAAACTTGAGGCTGCCGTTGTCTGGGAGTGTAATAAGCTGTGAATTACTAACGAGCCGGGCTAAGGAGCTCCGTGTGGCAACTGTTTAGAGCCAGCCTGGGCAGAGCTTTTCTATCAGGCCCTCTGCTCTGAGGAGCATTTGCTGCATTCAGATCTCGGCTACAAAATATTTATGGGATGTAATATTGAGGTGAACTGCGTTCACAGTAATGTGATTGAGGTTTTTGGATGCGAGTAGAGGTGGTGAGGACAGAGCTGTACCCAGAGGGGCATTGTTTTGTCCCTCCCTGGAAGGGGTTTGATAGGAATGATAAACAATAATTGTACATCAAATGCCATAGTCAAAGGGGAAGAGGCTTTAAATCCTGCAGAGCACATGACGGTTTTACTGGGACACATACAGGTCAGGCTGTCACCCTGTATAAACTGGCAGTAATTGAGGAATTAATAGAAGTACTAGTGGAAAAACCAGCTTTACCAGCAGCTTTGAAGATCCTTGAGTCCACAAAAGGAACTGGTGGCACTTAAGGCTGTTTTTCCCCGTGGGGATGGCAGCTGCAGTGATATAGGAGTTAACCTTGTTAATGGACACCATAATTCCTCGAAACAATCTTAAATTTTAAATGCCAGTGTTTACTCCTGACCGTGGCTGGTGTAATGAGCATAAAAACCACACGCATTAAGGTTTCTTTGCTGTCACCCTTCCAGGCATAAATATGTGATGTGAACTCTTACCAGCTGGACCGATTATCCTGGTGAATCATCAAATTTCCTTCCTCTGGAGTCATAAAAACCTTCCTCTCTGGCCTCAGCGAATGAGTGACAACTTCTCCTGGATGGCAGTCAGAGGAAAAGCAAAGGCCACGTCCCGGAGCAGGCGGCAGAGCTCCCTGGGTGCTGTGTCGATTTGCATTGACACAGCGTCTGGCCCGCTGGCTGAGAAAGGCTCAGCGCGAGCGTTGGGCGGGTTAGGAGACAAGAGCCGAAAGACTCTCCAGGAAGGAGCCGGAGCGGAAAGCACAGGGTGCATCAGAGCAGCCTTTCCCTTAACGAGTGCTGTGGGCGATGCCGGTCTGTACGATGTGTGCCGCGTGCTTTGGGATTAATGAGCAGCCAGTGTTACATTTTTATCACTTACGGCTGGGCGTATATACAGCAAAACGAAAACAATTAGAAAAAACCACAGCTTAAAGCAGCGATCTTTATAAAAAAGATAATTGGTTACAAGCTGCCTCAGGTGGAGGTATTACAGGGGCTGTTTCCAATCGGTGCCACACGTGTTCTCAGCCTTGATGGATCTACGGGACTAGCTTGCTGTGACCATGACTAATTACACCCCCCGCTCGTGCGTTGCTTTTGGTTATAAACAAGCAGGCGGCGATGCACGGTTCAGCCCGAGGTTTCCCAGGGGCTCGGAGGCTGTCAAATTAGCAGGACACAAGTATCTGCTTGCGTTCAGAGCTGCCGAAGACTTCTGCTTTTTCTGTGCAGCATCTTCTTCACTTCAGTGGGCATCTTCATGGGCCGGGTACTCGCGTCTTTACTTTTCCCCTTCCGTGCTCTGTTTTGCTCCCCCTGGGCTTGCTGGTTTTGTTTCCTGTGCTTAGGCTTTGGGTCTAGGGCTGCTTAATGCAGACACTTGCCTCTAGTATTTGCACTTAAAATATTATTGGGGTGTGTGCACATACTTTTTTTTATTTTTTTGCAAGATCAGGACTTTAAGCACAATATTTATCAGTAAAGAGTGATAGGATGGAATTCTCCTGACCATTTTCTGAAGAGGTTTGTTGAAATAAGGTCTTGGATTACGAGAGGCTTGCTGTGCAGGTGGGCAGCACCACGGAGTGTAACACATGCCCGGGAGCACAGGGATGGGAGCCTGCTGCTCGTGTATCGTTTTTAGTCTCAATAAAGATGGAATACATAAAAAGCAGGTTTAGGACCAAGAAAATATAGATAATCATTTTGCTTTAAATGACTTGGAAAAAAAAAAGGTTGCATTGATTTCACATAATCCTTCTGTAGAGCAGATAAAGAGCTTTGTTTTGGGCAGATCATAAAGTAATAAAGGACAAGAATACTGAAGTTAGCAAGTGGTCAAAGGACAAGTCCTTGCCCACGGTGTTTTATCAGCAAGAGGTGTTCAGCCAGATGTTGCAGATGCTCATTCAAGTAGCTCTGCTGCTGTGCTGAGCCCCTCCGTCCCGGGATGGGGCTCTAACCGCTGCACTGAGCTGGTGCACGCTCAGCCTCTTCTGCTGGCCTGACCTGAGCCGTCGCTCCAGCGGGGAGGAGAGCTGTAGCCACGGCTGCGGGCTGTCTGGCTGTAGAACTGCCTTGCACAAAATGCAACACCTCAAGCAGAGGCTGTGTCCTGTCGGGCCTGCCCTGAGCCGTCGCTCCAGCGGGGAGGAGAGCTGTAGCCACGGCTGCGGGCTGTCTGGCTGTAGAACTGCCTTGCACAAAATGCAACACCTCAAGCAGAGGCTGTGTCCTGTGGCAGGATGGAAGCTGGCAGCACCCCCACCTACACCCTGAGCTCCTGGCAGCCACGGGAGGAGAAAAGTGCCTTGGACAGGGGGAAAAATATCACCAGGGACAGAGGCTGGATTTGGGCGTGATCTCCTTGATCTGGAGGAAGCTGATTAATGACTAAGTCGTAGGATCTAAGGCTGGGGTATATGGTGACTTGTCACTGCCCTCATGTTGGTGGAGTTGAGTTCTCCCCATTTTCCTGTTACATTTTTTTATCCGGAGGTGTTCAGTAAATTTTTACTCAAATGTTTTAGTAAATTCAATTCTTTAATAGTTTCCAACTGTATCCTTTGGCAAATTTTCTGTTCTCCAGAAACAATTTTCCTACTTTTAGATAACAAGTGAGCAAATAATTTAATTTCAAAGAGTCAGTAAGCATAGAGAAATCATGATCCGATTAATCTAAAACTATTCAGTGCCGTGAGAATTTTTCCCCCCGTTGAATGCAAATCCTTGGTAAGGCAGAGCA
>NW_010394625.1:7615-14114 GCF_000710305.1 Buceros rhinoceros silvestris
GAGTGGATCTAGAAATTGCAAAATAAGAGTATGCGCAAGCAAAACAATTACATGCCTGTGGATTGAAACCCTTTTCCTCCCTGATGAATAAACAACATGATTTAAAACAAAGGAGGGAAGGCGCCACCAGCCTCGCTTTTCAGTGAGGTCTCTTATCTCAGAGATGTCAATCTGCCTCCTGAGAAGGTCGGGGAAGAAGGCAACGGGTGTGAAATTTTCATAAGCTTTCCCCTAAGTGCCCCAGTTCGTCTCCATCTTCATTTTGGAAGCACAACGGATTCATGAGTCTTGTGTTTGGGGGCTGCGGGCTGAAACATCTGCTCCACGAGAAGCTGCCAATTCAGATTTTTTTTAAGGATGTTTTTATTTATATATTCTTAGGCAGACATATTTATATACTAGAGCTCCACAGCTTTTGGTTTCTCTGTTTGCCAGGACTAGTGTGATCCGATGGAATAACGCTTGGTAGCAGAGTCTCACCGAGAAATTCTGGGCGTTTCACTAAAACGGAGGGAGCTGTAATTTCTAAGGAAAATCCTAGATTCAAGAAGAGCTCAGTGTCTGTTTCATAGATGGGACAGGAGAAGGCAAACATACTCAAACCTCTTGGTTCAGACTGTGGGGCAATGCAGTAGCCAGTTTGAACGTCTCCACCCCTGCAGAAGAATGAAGATGATGTTTAGGAGGGTTTCTTCCGTTCTTTGGGTGGAGCCTGCTGAGAGCGGCAGCCTGAGTGGAACTGTTCCAGGGAACCCTTGGTAGATGTCATGGTGGGGCGGGGGGCAAAAATCCACGATGGCAAGTACAGTTAGTTATCAAAGGGAAGTTGCAGCTCAGTGTGTGAGGAGGGAAAAAGCTTCCACCTACACATAAATATTCCTGGTATCTGCTGGAAACAAGGCACTGCATCCTGCTCAACTTCAGCCACGTGAAGTTGTGGGGCTGTACCGCTTTCTCTCTCACGAGGAGTTTCCATCGCTCTGCAAGCAGAGGGCGATCCCAGGAGTCTGTGTATGGAACAGTCATGACATTTGGAAGGGAGAAAGCCATACGTGTTCTGTGCTACTGCTGGAGAGCTTCCCTTGGACCTGCTTGGGCTCTGCCTAGGTCTGTCATGGATGACTCTCCCTGTTCTGTGTTTTGTGTTCCTTGGGGTTTTTGACCACCAGAGCTTTATAGGGAAGACTGTTGAAGACATAACTGCACATAGTGCAAGATGTCAAAGGGGCTGGGTGGAGGAGCTTGTATACAAATACACATCTGTGTGTGAAACGAGAGATGGTCTCCACCAGTGATAACGGGTTAGAAAAGGACCAGGCTGCAGGATGCAACAGGGGAAGGGACAGCGAAACTAGGTGGTATCAACCAAGGGCAACTAATAAACGTTCAAAAGAAGATGATGGCTAAAAGGATGATGACACCAAGAGCAGACGCGCTGTACACGAAGCAAGCCTTGCTGAGACCTGGGAGCTCGCCCCCAGCACCCAGCAGGGCTCAGGCAGGACTGGCAGTGGTGCTAATTAGGGTGGTGTTTTGATGGTACTATTAAGCAGGGTTATTTATACCGTCATGCTTCTCCCTTTATCGCTTGCCAAGTTCAAAGCGTTCTCCTTTCAGATAATGAAGCTCGATGTTTTCGTACCTCGTGATGTCCCATTAGTCTGCAGAGACACCGGTGTTGGTACGGCGCGCCGAGCTGACAGTTTTATTCATCGACTACTGTTAAATACTCATATTCTGTGTGGAGCTATTATGTGTGTTGTACTTTAGATAATGGGCTGTAAATAATAACAAAATCTAGTCGCTGAATGCCCTTATAGGTGACATTAAATTTCACGAAGAAATATGTTAAAGCCAGGCGGAAGTAATTTCCACAAGACAGCCTTAATTTTCAGCCTCCGTTTCTAAATAATGCCGATTAGGTTCTGTGGCCTCTGGAGACTTCACTTTTATTCAGTGATGATAAATGAAATGTCTTTTCACAAATATCAGTTCACCAAGGAGGCCCGTGTGGTATTTTTGTTGCCCTGGAAGCCCTGGAGTGGTGCCCACCTGGTCTCCTCATCCCCGCACAGAATAACAGCGGAAACTTTTCCCACTAACACCAGAAGAGTGACAAAGGATGCAAATTTAACCCAAGGACAACTTTTAAGAAGTACTTAAATGGGACTGTCGAGCTGCTCTAAGTGCAGATCTGTCAAAGAACATGAAACGAGGTGCACCAGAGTAGGAATCAAGCTGCCTCCATCTTTTGGGTGATGGATACTTGAATATGGACTATTTGGCATGTGTCTGGCTTCAATACTTCAGTATATTCCTTGGAGGGCCAAGAAAAGGGGATGTGACCATGGCATGTTATCATCCTGCTGGCCTGGAGGAGACTAGAGCAGCAGAACCAACTTATCCACATGATGGAGCAATCCTGCCATGGGCCAAAGCCTCTGAGCTGAGGGGTGAGCAGAGCGGAGCAAAGCCACGTGGAAGGGCTGTGTGCGCTCACTGAAAGGCTGTTTCTTGAAACATGATGGTGGAAGGTCTCAATGTGCGTGAACTTCCAAAGAAATGCTATCCCACAGGTCATTCTGGGGTAGGTTAGTTCTCTCTTGGAGATGCCCTGGAGAAGGGAACCATGTGTGATGTCCAGGTGAGGAAAATCCTGACCTTGCTGACTCGATTGCAAAATGCCTCCAGAACTGCTGGCTTCAGGGCTTTGGATACTTAAAAGATGATTATTCTCCATATTCATATTTTACGTATTTAAAGTTTCTCATACAGATATACACATACTTGTAGGTGAATATACATGCACATACACAGGTACGTATACACACATGCAAACACACAACGCCCACTCTCTAACCCTGTGCTGGGGGGCATCTTATCCCCTCCGGTTACCCAAGTTCTTGGGCCAAGCACTTGTTTACTTGCTTTTTCCGTAGTAAACTGCCTCTTCCTACAGCGCATCTCAAGACTTGCCTGGAAAAGCTACAGAAGGGTCTACTGAGCTTGGCCAAATGTTGCCTCTTAAATAGTCCTTGCTTGGTTTTGTCTATTTATTTATTTATTTAGTTTCCTTTTTTTGACTTTAAATGCCCTTTCTTGCTCTCCCATAACTGACTGCAGGAGGATCCTGATCTGGTCTCTTCCCATCGTGTCTAGCACAGTTCCTCCTCTCCTCTTTACTGCAGTCCCCCTACACTGCTATGTCACGGCTGCTTTGATGTTCCCCTCTCCTACCTGACCCACTCCTGATGCTTTTGTTGCTTCCCAGTGACAATATTAATGTGTTCTGCTGCTGCTGCCCCCTTCCTTCACCCTTCTGAATGCTCCACCTTTGCTTTCCTCCTCTCCTTTCCCTGTCTTTATCCACTGCACTGCACTCCCCTATTCTCTCCCCTGGTGTCCCACACGTATTTGATTTTCTGCCACAGACCTCATATCTTCTTCTGGAATGTTCTCCTTGCCCAGCTACTCTAGTAGTTGCTTGTGTCTCGGCTCCTCTTTCAGTCCTCTTTTGCTTCTGGTGCCCATAAGAAGGCGTCAGGTAATTGAATCTTCGTGATGGCAAGGGAATGTGTAATGACGGCTGAAACACAGCTTCACACAGCAGGTTCAGACACAGTTTCAAAGGTGAGTCTTTGCTCTCAGCAAAATGGCACCCTAGTAAAATGGAGTCCACCAATCTGCACCTTCCAAACTAGGATGCAGTCAGATGTTTTCCTATCATCTGTGAGCAATAAATACTCCGTGGTTTAGTATAAGTGTTTTCCTGCTTTTTGGCTGCAGGTTCTGGAGGAAAAGCTTGGGGACACACGGGGACAGCTCTTGCTAATGCTGAGGGTACCCTCACATGAATACAGCGGGCAGGGTTTGGTGCAAAGGGCATCGAACACACCGTGGTCTGGGGTTTAATGCATCGCTCTTGCACAACGGACTTGCTGTTGGCAGCTGGAATGTGCCCCTTGCAGCATCTTGCTGGTGAGTTTGTGTGCTGGGAGTGCTTCCTGCAGCTCGGCCTCCCTGCAGAGAGGAGGGTCCCCCTGGTGAGTAGTGGAGAACAGCTTTTCCTGCAGCTGAGGCACCAAAGCGGTTTTGTTTGGAGAGCTTCGTTTCAGCCTTTCCCAGCCAGGGTGATATTACTCAGTCTGAAGAGCTCTGCAGTTTGGAGCACAAGATGGTTCAGAATTGGGCCCAACTGATACGGAACGGCTTTATTTCTGCAGTAATGGTTTCTTCTAGGATGAGAGTGTTTATGACCTTTCCCTTTGGACTCGTTGTTGCTCCGACTAGACTGTCTAGAGAGCTCAGTTTTCAGGCGTATCCACCATGCTGTGCCTCTAGTGGATAATAACATGTCAAAGCCATGATACTGCCAGATACAGGCTGGCTCTGTGGGGGGCAGTGACTCCGGCGTCTTGTTTCTTGGGAGGGAATGTGGAAAAAGTCCAGTTCTATCACTGCTATTCAGGAGGGAAAGGTCCATGGTCTGCTGCTCGCCACAAGCTGAAGATCAGGAGTGTCAGAGCTCTCGGGGTGTACCCAGGGGTCTTTGGCTGCCAGATTTGTCTCTTCATTAAATGAACATTCCCTCACCTTTATGTGTAAGAATATTCTGAGCATCTGCAGAAAGGAAAAGAGCCTGGAAGCGTTTAGTTCCCTGCGTCAAACAATATGTTCTTTAACATACATTCCCTTTTGGAGAAACAGCTGGTGATCGCGCTGTGGAAATACGATGATAATAGTTGTTCTCAAGGAAACAGAACAGGCTTTTCCCACCAGTTGGAGATTCCAGGTCAAACGGAACATCTTGACCAGCTTAGTGGTGTTTTATGTACCCCTTCCTTTGATGACACTCAAGAAGCATGGAGTGATTCATCATGTGTGACACGTGGCCAGACCAACCACCACCACCGTGGGTGAAGGTGCGGGTGATGTCTTCCCACGCCGTTGAGTCTCGTAGTCTGTGCTTTTGCTCCCTGTGACAGCTTGGTGGGAAATCAGAATATTGTAGAAGCATAATTAATGTCAAGTAGGTGCCCGCTGGGTCCTTCTGCACAGTCTTTGTGACTTAGGGAGCAAAGTCACTTTGTAAAGGAACTTTTTTTTAAGAAACTTTTTTTAGCTCTTCTTAAAGACATTTGGAGGTGAAGAAGTGGTGACACTATATAAGTGAATTTTGAAAGGATTCCCTTTCGTAGGCTGCTTATAAAAATGAGTTGTACAACCTTATTGACTTGAATTACTCATGGATCCAAAGTTAATACCTGCTCCAGGATTTCTGCACTTGCCATGAAAATAAATAACGGAATTTGGCACTTGCAGGCCTGTGCCTTGCAAACCCCTCAGGAAGCCCGGAAATGCCCCTGCAGCCTTTGGATACTGGTAGAAGACTGCCCTGGCCGTAGTAGATGCCACTGATGTGTAACCACCTGATGCTGTTTGTGGTTAGATGTCGAGTGTAAATACACTACACCGTGTATGTCTGTGTAGATGCAGTGTGTCCTGTGTATCTGTCCTACGGTTATTGTCTGCCCGTGGTGGGATTCAGAGGGAAGTCATGGGAACAGCCTTTCCTTCTGGGTCACTGGCTCCAGTAGCTCTGCCAAGGAGACTGTGTCACGTAATCCTTTTCAGAAAAATACCAAGCTCTGCAGTTTAAGAGTCTGCTACTCTTCACAGAAAGGCTGTTCCAGATTTTCACTGCTTTAGTGGTTAGAAACTTTAATTTCCAGCCTAGCTATATTCACAGTCAATTTTGTCCCATTTGTTCTTATGCCAGAATCTCTCTACACATTAAATATACATTTATTTTATTTTTTCCCCTGTTAGTGGTGTTTTGAGGTTGTCGAGACTGTCTCATAATGCAATAGAAACATTCATGGTGGTTTGTACTTAGAAGCGAGGCAGAGGTCAGACTTTGCGGCATCTCAATAAATAATACCTCATTAGGCAGAGACTCGGGTGTTCAGCTAAAGCTTGAGTGGCTGAGGTCCTCTCTAATGGTGTCTCCTGGCCAGCCCTCTCCTGCACACGAGAAGCAGAGGCAAAGTTCTGTTGCTTAATGATGCTGCCAAAACCTCTTCCAGAGGTTTCTTAAAGTTCAAGCACTTCTCAAACAAAGCGTCTTGGGTTTGATCTGAGCTGCCGGCAGAGATGATGCTGTTACCCAGCTCTGCCCATTTCAGGAAATACACTGGCTATAGGATGTGAAAAAATCCCTATCAAACAATCAGACTTGCAACGATTCTAAAACCCCAGATATTCCACTCCCGCACATCCGCTGGGAGCATCAGCATCTGCTGTTGGTGCTTGCCCTGAGCAGAGAAGTTCTCGCGGCCTACGTACCACACGTAAACCCAAATGAGCCAATTAACTTCTGATGTGATCAAGTTTGACTGAGATTCGCCAGCTTGTCCATGGCTTGAAATGCTGGCAGCTGCACGAGTGCAGCGGCAGCGAGGAGCGTGGATGTGTTAGACTTGACCTAAAGCAGGGCATT
>NW_010394625.1:14205-16535 GCF_000710305.1 Buceros rhinoceros silvestris
ATTCCTGCATGGGTGCTCTCAGAGTCACCCAAAGTGACAAGTTTATGAAGTTTCTTTTTGGCTTATCAGGGGACACAAAGCCCCAGAGAATCCGCGGCTGCAGTCCAGGACGGCTTTCAGACCTCAACAGTTGTATTAGTTCTTCGGTGGTTTTATTGCTCAGCCAGGTTTCAAATACTGCACTGTGCTAAAATTGTCACTTGCTTTGACAGCTGGTAAGATTAATGGAGGGGGAAAAAAGAGTATATAAGTCCTTACTCTTTCAAGAATTCAATTTTGGACTTGACTTCACTCATTAAAGCAGCCTGTGGAACGAGTCAAGCAGTGTATTTACTCACACGTACTGAAGTTTATGGTTTCAGAGCAGTGATTTATCGGTGGTCACTCAGAGTTTTTTATGGTATCTTCAGTTATAGGTTCTAAAACATGACCTGTTTCACATCTCCACGGGTAGACTACAGAGTTCCAGAGGTTGCTCCCCCTTTATCCTGGTACACCAAGGCACTGTGTAGGACAGACCCTCACCTCTTCCAAGAATGCCTTTGATCTTGCTGAGATCAAAGCTGGGCTTCAACTGCCACTTCAACAGGAAGGAAGGCCAGTCTCCATGCTGACCGAGTGGGGAGCTGGGGTTCCTCATTCCAGGGAGGTCTGATAAGTATTCACAGCAGTTCGGGGAACAAGGAGGGATTTTTTTACCCCAGGTCACACAACCATACCCCAATTGTCCAAAAAGACCTGGTACAAAGTTACAGATGGAGGAAGCGAGTCTGAGGTAGGATGTCTATAGGATGTCCCTGCATGGTGATATGCAATGGTTCAACCTTCCCATGCAGTCGGGTGTCTACGGCCCTGAGCCAAACTGTATGGTCAACTGTACAACTCCGCTGCAGCCCCTTCTCTGTAGCTGGGTTGGGTTAGCCAACAAAACACTTTAAGAACTTCCACGCAGTTATCTTCTGCTTGCCCCGTGCCTGCAAGGGCGAGGAGGGCAGAGGAGGCATTTTAGAAGCTGCCCTCCTCAGTGTTTTGTTCAGTACTGGGATGTATTTCACGTTACACTTTGAGGGCAGCTTTGCCCAGACTGTCTCGAAAGTGAGTGGCCTCCTATTTTGAAAGACAAACTTATTTCTTCAAGACTTGAAGGTTGCAACTCATGACGTTTCTGACACACTTGTGGCAGTCACCTGCCAGCTGATTTCCCGTTCGTGCTGGCAGCAGCTTTGCTGGGGACCAGGCAGGCATGAGGAATTGCTGGCTTTGAGCACAGCTGTTGTGTTGCATTAGTGTCAGAGGGGTTTGACGTGCCCGTGGTGATGGTGTTGAATATATGTGCCACACAGAACAGTGGTGTGTAGTGCATGTCCTACAAACACCGATCAAAGCCCACTGAAGGCACTATCTGCATGAACCTCAACACTCAGCATCTGTCCCTCCTGCCCATCTGGTACCCCACTGAGATTTCGGGGCATCCTCCATCAGTGTTGGGCACTTTGCTATGGTGCCTCATGTCTAAAATTAGCTTTGCATTGGCATAGGGGGAAGTTAAAGGCTGTGGATCTTTAAATACCCTCTGGAGCTACAGTTGTGAGACATTAGGAGAAATTAGACCTGGCAACTGCAGCCAGGCTGAGCCTTGCCAGGACTCTGACTTGGATTAGCATTTACCTGCCAGAGGTGCTCTGGGCTGAGTGCCTTGACCTCCTTGATGACCTTCTTGATACCCTGCACAAACGGAGAACAAGTTTGCCCCTTGTGGGTAGGGAAGAAGCACCTCCCTACAACCTCCTTGACAGGAGGGTGGAGCGAGGTGGGGGTCAGTCTCTTCTCCCCAGGAACAAGTGACAGGACAAGAGGAAATGGCCTCCAGTTGCTCCAGGGGAGGTTGAGGTTGTCCCTGAGGAGCCGTTTCTGTCCCGTTGGGGTTGTGCAGGCGTGTCCCAGGCTGCCCAGGGCAGTGGTGGAGTCCCCATCCCTGGAGGGGTTTCCCAGCCGTGTGGAGGTGCTGCTGCGGGACAGGGGTCAGTGGGGACCTGGCAGTGCTGGGGAACGGGGGGACTTGAGGAGCTGGAAGGGCTTTTCTGACCAAAATGGTTCTATGATCAGCCTTGTCATGGCAAGGAACTCAGCATCTTGAATGAGTCACTGACGCTCACTGAATGTAGCCATTTAAACTTACCTAGTGGTAATTCCTTTGATTGGAAATCCATTAATTAATACGAAAATGAGAGGGAGGGTCGTCTTCTGCGTAAATGACTGCCCAGATTGTTGCGCCAGACCCTCACCGTAAGGCTTCCAGGTTAATCAGGTGAAGCAGAAAGGGTTCCGCA
>NW_010394625.1:16643-29327 GCF_000710305.1 Buceros rhinoceros silvestris
TCCAAAAGTGTGGGGAAAGCCCAGTCCCTAGAATACCGGGCTTGTAGGATGCTTACGCAGTGGTAAGGAAGAAACAAATCCTAATTCCCTCAGCAAATCTCATTTTGATGAGATCCCCGAGACAACTCTGGGCTAAACAAAAGCAGCAACTAGCTGAAGGAGGAGAGGGAGAAGATGCTGCAGCTTTCTCCCCAGTTGTGCCTTGCTCAGGAACGTGCTGAACTGCTCAGTCTTGCAAAGTCATGGTAGTCCTGGATGCGCCCGAGGTGAATCTCTAGGAGCCAAGAGGACTTCATGGTTGAAAACTCATGTCAGTAAAAGGTTTTTTACTCTCTTTTTGGTTTTGTAGTGGCTGTTCAAGGATTGGGCTTTTGCTGTTAGCCAAGCAGAGAGCTTTCCTAAGCACGTTTACTGGTGCAAAACTACTGCCTTCAGCGTGGTTCTGGGTTGTTCTTGGGTCCTATTAAACTCTCTGGCATTCTGTAATTCTGTATTAACTGTCTCTTTTTCACACTGCACTGAAGGTGCAGAGCAGGGAGCTTTGCCACAGCACACATTAACAAACTGCTGAATACTCTGGAGTGGTGGCTGGGATCGGTTTGGAGTGCGGGTCTCGGAACCTGACAGCTCCTGGAGAACTGCAGCAGCCAGGTGCACTTGCAGAGCACAGCTACAGCATCTGCTACCGCTACTGCCCGATCACCCCAGCAAGCCACGCTCCTCTGTGATCCCCTCGGCAGATACTCTGGTTATTCCTGGGGAATAACCACAGGTGTTCGATTCAGTTTCGTAGGCATAACAAGGTCTTGGGAATCTTAACTTGTAATTGAAAATAATTGGAAGCCTCAGCCAAAGCCTGAATGCAGAGCTGTTGCCCCTGAAACCATTCCTGAGCCTTGGACTGCTGGACCATGGATGAATATAACCTAGTGGAGCTGTTCCAAGCGTAGCCTCAGGAGGGACCATTGCTGCTGGTTTCCAGCTGTGCGCTGACAATTGGTTTAGAAGGCTGTAGAGATGTTTTAATTGATCTGCGAATTTGTGAGCTGTGATGGCAAGGACTAGGTGCTATCCTGGTGCAAATGAAGATCCCCCTCCAGACTGAGGTGGTGGTGAAACCACTGGAGAAGATGGGAACAACATGTCTTGAAGGCAGATCTGGAAAACCAAAGCCTGACTTCCGGACTTTTAACAACTTACATGCCAGAAGGGCTGGACCTAACTTGTGAGCAGAGATCTGAATCTTCAGTCTTGCCGCTGTTTCACAGCCCGCTGCCCCAATTGGCTCTCTGTGAGAGAACTGCCACTTCAAGGCAGGTTTCTGCTTTGTACGGGTAAGAAATTCTAGGGGCACACAGATGCGTTGGCTTTCAGCTGCAATCCCCGTGCATTGAAAGAAATCTTAATTCTGGGAAATACCAGAGTATGCTTGAGGCAGCAAGATGTGCTGGCTAACCTGCCACCTCCTGCGGTTCCTCAGGAGGAGGCTGGGGCCGTGGTGGTGGTGGGTGGGGGCTCTATTGGATTAGATGCACACGAAACATCCCTCTTAGCGCTGCGTTGACACTACTAGGAATTGCAGGGAGGCTCACGGTGTGTCTGTGATCTCGCTAGCACATACAGGGCCCTGCGACTCCCCAGGCGCATCCCAATACTTGTTCTTTTAAGATTAAGATTGAAAACATTGTTGGTAGGAGGCTGAGGAGTTGTTCCTTGCAGCTCACCAGTGGTGTCCTTGCCCAGGAAGGTTGACTTTTCAGGAGTGCTCAGCACTCACATTGGCTTCAGCGGGTGGATGGAAGGAGCCACAATCCTACACTTGGGGTCTAAATTGTCTGGAATGCCCATGTAAGTGTCGAGGAGCTGTTTTTGGAGAGGTGGACTCTGCATTGAGGGAGAGGTAAATTTGGAAGTGCAGGAGAAGGTTGATGAGAAGAACTGTAAAGCTGTAATTGGGGCTTGTGATATTCTGTCTCTGTTCTGAAATTCAGGCTCCTCTTTAGTTTAACATCCAGGACCATGAACTCGCTCGCTCCTGAGCAGCACTTCACAAAAGCGCTGTTTGCACCGTGTCCCGCTGAGCATGGGCAGTGGTGTGTGTCTGAGCCTCTCTGTCCCGCTGATGCAGTTAATGTTTCCCTGCCCAAGCTGAACCAAAGGTAAAATATAAATTGGACCTATCCATGCATAGCTGGAGCCTGTAGTGAGGCTTCATCAATCACATTAATGCTGGAAAGAGGACTGCTCCCTTCCCGACCAGGCAGCCACGCTCCGTGCCAAGAAGTGATATAAATTCACCCTGTGCCTTGGCATTAGCTGAGGGTGAGGGAGGGTGATGAGGGTGACTAATGGTGGAGGTGAAGAAGCCCTTTCTGAGCTCTGCAGTGGGATTCTGGCAGCTGAACCCATCCCAAACCTCTGCCATGAGACAGCAAGGAAGTCCATCCCACCAATTTTGTTGCTCGTGGGTGTGGGGTGGTAGGCAGTGCTTTGGGAAGAGCTAGGGCATCATGCAGCGATCTGAGAGCTCTCTGGAAGCCAATGGGAGAGGGAGCTGCATACCCGGCTTGGAGAGGGGCTGGAAGGGTGAGTGAGCAATATGGTGGAGAGCAGCCCTTTCACACTGCACTCCCCAAATGTTTGAGTGATCCTAAAAGAGTCCTTAGAGAAGAGGAAGGGAGGAAAGATCCAGGGGGGAGAAAATACAAGGCTGGCACAGCTGGCTGTGGAGAGGGATGGAGATGCAAAGCTCTGGGCAGAGGTAAAACTGATACCTGAAGGGGGAGGAGTAGAAAAGCAGAGTAAGGAAGATGTGGTGGGTTAAAAGAAGTCCTGCCATGTGTCACCTTAGCAAGGGTTTTCTGCCTCAGTTTCCACGGCTCATGGGAGTTACATTTTCCTGGCATGCGTGGTCAAGCGTGTGGCTTTTGAGGCACACTTAGAGGATGGCTCCCTTGGATCAGCTCCTCCTGCCTCCTCTGCTTGCTCTCAAAGCCTTTGACAGGCACAGGTCTCCCCTGTGACAGTCCTTGCTACCACAGAGAGGCTTTCAGTGTCACCGATGTCTGCTTTAGAGGATTCTCAGCTTTTGGGGGTCTCAAGGGCTTTGCAAAACATTCTTTCCTGTCTCCATAGCAAAGGCCCTGCTGAAACATCAGTCCCACTGGCTGCAAAAGAGGCAGTTGAAACGCCGTGTGCTCCTAACAAGCTGTGGCTGTCAGGCCACCAAAACGGCCTGTTTTCTGGTACGTGTGGTCATCCAAAGGGAGTGCCCATCCTGTGGCTTGTGCAGCGGGCTGCTGCCTGTTGTGGACTACTTAACCCAGCGAGTACAGTGTCCTCGTTTCTGTTACCAGAGCTCTGGTGGGAGTTAGGGAATGACCGACCCATGGGAAGGATGTGGGGGAACATTATGGATTCCCAAGTAAAATCATCCAGAGAGTCAGCGGAGATGTCAGCGGAAGTAAGGAAGGACACAAGGAGAGCATGGCGTGATCAAAACTCCTCAAGGAATATTGCTGAGGAGAGCCAGGACCAAAGCAAGGGCAGCAGAGAACTTTGGGAGCGTTACCTTGTACGTGGCTTGGGGAAGAGAGCTGGAACGAGGGGATTTAGGGCTTGGCTGCCATAGGCTGTTGTCTAATCTCTCTGTTCCAGCGCTGGAGCTGCTGGCAGTTTGGGTCGCTAACACTTTGACACCTTTTTCAAAGCAGTTTCCAATCCTTGGCTGTGATAGGATGCAGGCAGGGGGTGAGGCAGGTGACTGCAAAGGTAGGGGGATAATTATTCTGCTGCCTATCTAATCTGTTTGATCTCACTAGTCTAATCTCCATTATCTTCAAAACCAGGCGACGGGTGCTCTTGATACAGCCTGTGATCAGAAGCCACGCGCAGAAAGCAGGAAAGTAGGGCAGCTGGCCATTTTCAAAGCGAAGCTACACTCTGTTCCTCGACTGTTCTGTTCAGCAATAGGCTTTTTCCATCTACAAATGGACTTTAATCTCTTTTTTTTTCATAACAAACAGCTTTTTTGGTGAAGTTGTGATGGCTGTTCAAAAGGCTTCTGCATTAGAAGTCCTGGGATGGAGAAACAGCCTCTGGGGATCACCTGCAGAAGCGGCATTTGGTGTAGGCTTGAGAGGGTTCTTCTGTCTCGCACTGCGGTTTTTAAAATGCTTGTGGGGTAAAACATTTTGATCAATTATTATGATAATGGCACAGGAGTGGAATTATAAGCGTAATTATAATTACCATTTTAATGCACAGCTAATTAATCATAAAATACTACATTATAGAATTTTTCTGTTTAATGAAATTCATTATGGAGGCCCCTGAAGCCCTAAATTTAATGTTAAACAAATTAAACCTGTGTCTGGGGTTAGAGCTATTAGCACAAATGTGGCCTTGAATTAGTTGCTAAAACAGGACTCGGTGAGCTGTTGGCCAGAGGGCTGATGGTGAAGCAGCTCTTCCTGACCACAGATACCTGCTCCAGGTTGAGTGGAGCCGGCTTTTGCCTACCCTGGTACTTACTCTACATAGCTCGTGTGCTGGCCAATGAAAAGGCTGCCTTCAGTCCCCAAGGTTTGGAGGACAGCATGTGCTTGGAGGAGAAAAGCTGGTTTTCTTGAGGTATTGGTGCGGAGGTTCCCGGAGGGTAAAGAATCCCACATCTTACTGGGGGTAACTTGTCCATGGTCCAGGTTCTGGCTGTCCCATCAGGATGTAATGCAAAGAGAATTACGGGGTCATGGTTAGACTGCCTTGCTGAACGCTCTTATGTCTAGACATCGACCTTTTCCACTAGCACACATCAAAGACTTGTGAAGGAACCTCCTGCAGCGCACACTAACTGTGGAAAAGCCCAGTGTTTCGAGTTGTGTTGGCTTTAAAGAAGAAAGGTTAAGTTTTAGGATGGCAATAGCTCTCAGTCAGCAGCAGAGTCATTGCTCCGTGTCCATCTCCTCTCTGAAGAGCTGTTCAGATTTAAGGCAGCTTGCAGATCATTCCTCACGTTGTGACAAATCAAACGGACAGCCTCCGTCTCTGTAACCTTGCCCCCTTGAGGTAGGTCCCAGTGGATGGGAGACTTCCTGCAGCATGGCTCTGGGTCTGAGACGAAAAGTGGGGTGTATGTTCGTTTGGTTGTCTTTAAAATTCTTTTTCAAGGGCTCCAATCCCATATTGTGTCTGTGCCAGGGTGGCAGCGTTGATCTGTAACAGCTCCTTGCTGGAGGAGAAACGGTGTCCAAGCAGCTCCATCGCGCACAACCTCGCTGAGCTAAGCAAGAGAAGGGCCAAAAAGCAGTGATGTTTATCAGGAAAATACTTCTTAGTTAGGAGATAGCGTGGGAGGAAGGACAGAGGCCATCTTCCCTTGCCTCTAGGCAAGGGCAGTATCATTTACGAATCCGGGCTAGTTCTCTAGTTGCCTTTATCACTTGGCCTGTTCTAGTTCCCTTTATCGGGCACCGTGGGGCACATCTTCCGTAAGCCCATTTTGTACTTGTGAGGCCAGCAGGGTCTGGGTGGGGGAGGGGGTGGAAGCTGTGCTCGGATTGGAGGGTGGCTCAGTGAGAACCTCCCTGCTGTTGCCCTCAGGAAGGACTTGGAGGAATGCAACGGCATCCTTCCAGCGTGCTCGCTGACTTGTCATGCCTTTTGCAAGGCCGGTGGCTGGCACTCGTCTTTCCAGGCCCCATCAGTCGTTCTTGTCCCCGTGTGCTGTGCACGGCTTTCACAAGTGCAGACGTTCAGGCTGCTCATCGGGTTTGGTTTTTTAGCAGTGTCTGTGTAATGGAAAGAGCTCTTGGAAGTATCAAACTATCAATTTTTCTCACAGGTACCCCGAGTGCTGCTTGTTATGGTTGTTTTTATTGATGTCTGATCTGGAAAGAGATTGCAGGTTTGCTTGTTTTTAATATAATGTGGCATGTCTCAGCGTGCAGCCACAGTGATGTAATATCACAAGATTCTGAAAGCACAGGCATCGGGTATTGCCCTTTGGCTGGAAACATTGCTACTGCTTTTTTTTCTTTCCTTCTTTGCTATTCTTAATCAGGGAAACTAATTCAAACCTCTGCCAAATGTATAACTATGTCATTAACCAACACGTAATAGCACTATATTAACTTGTGTCCTCTGGGCATTCCTAAAACCAGACTGTTGCTGCCTTGAGAACCTGGCAGGATCCAGTAGTGTGTTAGAGTCATCTCAAAGCTTCCTCTTAGCATCAGGAGATTCCATTTTGTCCATTTAAGAATTTCTGGGCAGCAGAATTAACGGTATGCTGGTGGCAGAACAGATTGAGCTGCAAGTGAGGGTGGTCCTTGGGAGGTTTGGGAACTGGGAAGGGTTAGTGGATATAGGGGTGACTGCAAGGCATCTCTGGGGGAGCAAGCGGGAAGTCAGGGTCAGCAGCAAGGGAATGCATGAGAGAAGAGACCTGGACAGCAGCCAGAGTTTGGGGAGGACTCGAGTGAGTGGAATAGACCTGGGAAAGTTCTGTGGAGCTTTGAAGGCCCAGCAGCTGCTCAGCTTTGGCACTGTGTTCCCCACCCTCTGAGAGACGGGAAGGGTGCTGTGGGTACAACTCCATGTGACGTTCTGCTGTCTCGATCATTGTTGCTCTTATGCTGGTTGCCGTGCGCTGCAGAAGCAAATCAGAGCTGTGGGTCAGAATCTGTCCTTTCCTAGTTCCGTTGAATCCTTTGTATTTTATTTTTTTGCGTTGTGTTGGATGTTGTGCACTAATTTGTGGTTGGAAAGGAGAGGAGGAAATATTGAACTGGTGCTGTTGAGTCCAGTGTTGAAACCCCCCGTCTTCCAACACAAGAAGCTGGTCATGGAGAAGGATTGCTGGCACCTCCTCAGGTCTCTTCCGCAGCCAGGATGGCCTCAGCGTGGACCCTGTTCGCGTGATGCAGCACGCAGAACACTAACAGGACTACGTCTGCACATAAAAATGTATATTGAGGACACAGGTGACACATTTGGAAGATCCTGGCAGATCGCCAATTTGTTAAACTCCGGTTTTATCGTAGAGCAGCGCATGCAAACGGGAGCGAACGCGCACTTCACTTGCTGTGATGCCCCGGGGTTACGTAGCCCTCGATGGGGATGCTGGGGGCCATCTCGGGCTGTCTGCGCGTGCTGAAGTACGTGTGCAGGTTGTTGCATTAGAGCCCTTGGCTTTTCAAAGCGAGTAATGCAATACTGTCAATAAACCACAGGACAGCTTTGTTGTCAGGAGCCCTGTTCTCGGGGGTTAGGGTGTGCACAGCCTATTCCAGGAGCAGGTACCATCAGAATTTCATGGAGTTCCACCATGTTTTATGGAGTGCTCTGCTTGTGAGACTGAGCCACAGCCCAGTCCATGCTGCTATTGCTCTCCTGGGAAGCAGGAGAAGTGCAGGCTGTGAAGATGATCCTCCTTCAAAACTACTCATAACAAGTCTACCACTTTCTGATAAAAACACTTCGGTTTCATATTCTGGGATTTATTTTTAGCTGCTCTGCTGTGCAATCTGTCTCACTTACACAGACCCTGCTCTCCGTTTTCACTGGTGCTTCTGGCATAAAGTCAATAAACTTATAATAAGAGAAACCCCTGGAGAATTTCACAGAACTTTGTTAGGCTGACAACAAGGGGAAAAAAAGCATTACTGGTTCTATTTAAACCGCGCTGATTTGAGGCATGCGCTCGTGTGGTGAACAAACTCCTGGCTATTCTCAGCTGAGTCCTTAAAACGGGAAGTGCTCAAAGGGGCACGGAATCCTCTGATCCGTGTCCTGTGTCACGGCGCGGTCAGCGGGGTTCATATCACCCCCACGAGGCGCTTGCTTAAGAGCAGGCTTAGAGAATCATCATTCAGAGACTCCTTTCAGTAAGCGCTGGAATACAGTACGAAAAAAATTAAACTAAACCTCCTGATGACCCCGACCCAGCCTGAATACCACAAACACTGGGATTTGCAACTTGTTCTTCAAAGAAGATCTATAGAACCTTCTAACAGCAGCCAGCAAGGTAAAAATTTATAGCTCTGAATATAACAAGTCCTAAATTTGAGTGAGATATTGGCTTCAAGACAGAATTCTCTTTTTCTTCCCCCACTACGCGCTTTTTGCTACCCCTCACCTATGCCAACTTCTTGCCTTTCTGTATCACAAAGAGGCTGGCCACCATTTCTGTGCTCTAGGGTGCATTTCCCCCGTAGTTTGTCTGACTGGGTAATATAATTAACGTAAACCTGGAGCAATTGTTCCCAATCTGTGCTTAGCTCGAGGTTTGCAGTCTGTTTGCCCCAGCTGAAAGGACGGTTCTGTGTCTGCGCATGTGCTCATCATATTTCCAGTTGATTAAGTCCAAGATACTGCTTCTTGCTGAAACTTTGTCTGTCCATAAATCTTCAGAGGTATAAAACATATCCTCTGCTCCTCTCGGTGCGTGTTGGGCGAGGAGCAGCAGTTTTGAGGCTGTATCACTGCTTGGGCTAGAAACCAGTGATGGGTTTTGATGGACCTACGACGACAACCCTCGGAAGCTAATGGAAACAAACAGTGCTGGCAGTTTCCATTTTTCTCTTGGAGGGGACTACAGTGATTTTCCTGATATTACTGTGCCGGCGTACGAAGCAAAAATGTCTCTTATCACTAACGCTGAAAATGCTGAGAGAAACTTTGAGGGTTGTGATCATCTCTTATTCAGGAGTGGAGGTATTTCTTGCTGTGGAAAAACCTCATTGAAAAATTCTGTTTCTGAGCTCTCGCAGCTTTTCTGCCGGGGGCATTCTGCCAGTTTGAGCAAAAAGACTGTTTTTGACAAATCTTGCAGCAATTATCTCAATGTGAGGAACATTGTGAAGGAAAAAAGGCTTGTGCTTGGAAAAATGAAAAACCATGCTATAGCGCAGAGAGCGATGGGAAATAAAGTGCATTGAGTGATTCTGATATGGGGTCAAGATTAAGGCTCTTGTTTCAGGCACCAGGTTGCTCCTGGCCTCCAGGTGAGGAGGGAGCTCCTTTTCCACGTGCCTTTATAAGCTTTTGGGACAGAGATGAATTTGCTTTTGGGGGTGGTGTGAAGATCATCCCCTTGTTCACTGCCTGCAGCACCTCTGAGTGGTCTTTGGGTGTGGTGTTCAGCATGGGTGGGTGCCTGTTGCTGGAAGGTTTGCCCCTGTTAGAGGCAAAAAGCTGAGTTTTGCTCTACTTGTAGCACTCTGGCGCCTGTTAAATGCCTAAGTACTGGCGCAGTGTGGTTTGCTGTAGGGTGAGCGTTGTTCCGTGTTCAGAACCCATAGGTACACACAGCGGGACCTTCTGGTGACGTGAACGCTCCCGGGTTTGCTTGCAGCATGGCTCTCCTGCCTGCTGCTCAGCGCACCGTCAGGGTCTTGACCCTGCTAGAGAGGTGCAGCCAAGCTGTGATTCACAAACCTTGCGTGCTGGTTTTTGTTCGGACACCAGCTGTTGAGGAGAGCTTTGGGTCCTTCCCATGATGGCCAGCAGCTGCTTGTGACCCCATCCTTAGGTTGGGCAGCCCACATGGGTTAGAGCAGCCGTGGGGTCCCATGTGGGTGCTCAGGAGAAGAAAGTGTAGATCATATTAAAAATGTGTCTAAATGCACACAAAGAAAACAATTTTTTTTAACCTTCATTCCTGTCCAACTAGAAAAGTGCCTTGAACACCCTTATTCTTCCCCAAAACGGTCAGTAGATCTTAAACCTTCCCAAAACCTATTTTGGCACTGAAGAGAAATAATTTCAGTGTGTAACAACTTTGCTTTCAGAAGGAAACTTAGCTCCTGGGAAGGGAAGCCTGGCTTGCAATCGTCTGTTTGGTGTACGCCGAGCGTGAAGCCCAGCTCCTCACAGCACTCATGGTGTTGGTAACTTGGCAACTTCTAAATCATGAAAGATTTACACAAGTGCCTCAGAGTTAGAAATGTTTTATGACATGTTCATTCACACTAAATCAGACTCTGCCTTTTTGGAGTTCTCTTTCCAGACAGATATGCAAATGTGAAAAGACAAGAAAGGATTTAAAATTATTTTCAGCGTTGGAAGATTAGCAGGAAGTGACAGACTGCCACAAACCCCTCCGCCGCCTCTGCGGCTGCAGCCTGCCAGCCCTGGTGGGGATGGGATGGGCAGCAGCGAGAAGAGGAAGAAACAGATTAAGGGTCTTAGTTTTATCTTCATTACTGGAACGTGTATGTGCTCGGATGGGATGATGGGTCTGTTTTGCCAGTTGGCTGTTATGAAACGATAACTAAAAATGGTTACATAGAAACCTAGTCTGGGGCTTGACTGTTCCCAGTGTGCGACTTCTCGCCTCACCCTTAATGGAAAAGGAGCTGGGAAACTTTTCCTTTTGGTCTCGTCCAAGGACCGGACCCTGCAAAGCTTCTAAAGTGATAATTATCTCTTGCTTATGTGAGTGGACTGGCCATGGAGGGATGAACTAGCATCTACCCCGTGAAGGGCACAGGCAGGATTAACCTGCCCTGTTGCTCCCCTTCCCCAAATCCCCCAGACTGGAAGAGCAGCGTTTAAAACCACTCATCGAGAAATGACACTGCCCACCAGCACCCGCCCGCAGCGCTGAGCTCAGCTCTCCCTGGGCTCTTGTCAAGACTGTGTTGTCCATCCGTAGTATTTTTCTATGTGCTTTCAACTCGCATGCAACTGCAGTTCTTAATGGATGATTAATTGGCTTAATGTAAAAGGTAAATTAATGGAGACGACCTCCCGAGGCAGAGCCCTGTGCCCTGCTAAGGTAGGCTGCTCATCGTACAACCCCTAGGGTATCTGATATAATTTGCAAAGAATAATCCCTTTAAAGGACTGAGGTTGATAGGGTCTGGTCTCTGTCACCACCCTGTCTGCCCTGACACAGGTGACGTGCTGAGGACAGAGGTATTTTGTACTTGTAACCTCTTTGATTTATGAGTACTTTGTTCCCTGAAGGCCAAAGCTAAAGAAGCTGAAGAAATCCAGAAGGTGCCCATTGGTTAATTAGATTTTGAATTCAATCCCTGGCCGTGTTTTTAGTCGAGAGCTTCTCAGGCTGGCTGAGTCACTACTTTGCTTTGAAAACAATGAGACTTTAAAAACCAAAAAATCACCCATTAAATATCACAGCCTTCCTATTTTCTTTGGAGCGCACCTGGGTTGTTTCACAGGGCGCTCTCGGCAATGGTGACCCTGCCTGTCGGCCTGGACCAGTGGAGAGCCTCACTGCGTTAGCTGATACCTGGACTCTGAGGAAAACCCTAAAAGCTCAAGGCTTGCCTCAGCTCTGACAGCCCTTTCGCTATGAACCATGGAGAGATCCTGGCTGACCACAAGGTGTGGGCGTTGCTTTTGAAATGTTTTCCTTGCTTTCAGGACACTTTCCTGTTCCAGTTTCTTTTCTGCCTCTCAAATACTTCTGAGAGTCTACAAGAGCTCATCTTTCTCCTTCAGGGCCATCAGAGAGCTGTGTTGCTGCCCTCCAATTGGGAGCTCAGGAGTTAAGATTCCTCAGTGCATGTAACATCTCTTAATGCTGATGTTTCACCCCTCCCTCTGTAGTCCAGGATTGTCTCCCAGTTCCCATCAAGTCCTTGACATCCATCCCTCAGCTCAAGTTCACCAAGCATGACACCAGCTCTTCATCCACTTCTCCAAGCCACCTCTGTCACCTCCCTCCTCGTTCCCTGGGTTGCCTCACCTTGTGCGGTGCTATGAGCACAAAGACTTCAGAAAACACACCTCAGGTGAGGGAGGTTTTCTGTTACAGGAAAGCTCTTTGAGTAACACAGGAGGTGTCACTTCGAATACGTTTTTATGGTCATTTTTTGCAGCTCTCGTTATACTTTAGGTCTAGAAAAGGTCCTTACAATTGCTCATAATCAAAGGGGTGACCAGCAGGTTGAGGGAAGTGATTATCTGCCTCTAGTCCCCTCTGGTGAGACCCTTCCTGCGATAGTGCATTCAGCTCTGGGACCCCAGTGTAGAAGGACCTGGATCTTTTGGAATGGGTCCAGAGGAGGCCACAAAGATGATCTGAGTGCTGGAACCTCTCTGCTGTGAGCACAGGCTGAGAGAGTTGGGGTTGTTCAGCCTGGAGCAGAGAAGGCTCCAGGAGACCTTAGTGCAGCCTTTGAGTGCTTCAAGGGAACATTAAGAAAGCTGGAGAGGGACTTTTTGCAAGGGCATATGATGATAGGACAAGGGGTGATGGCTTTAAGCTGAATGGGGGGAAGGTTTAGATTAGATAATAGGAAGAAATTCTTCCCTGGGAGGGTGGTGAGACACTGGGGCAGGTTGCCCAGAAAAGCTGTGAACGCCCCTGCAGGGTTCGAGGCCAGGTTGGACGGGGCTTTGAGCAACCTGCTCTAGTGGAAGTCATCCCTGCTCATGGCAGGGGGGTTGGAACCGGATGATCTTGAAGGTCCCTTCCAACCCACACCATTCTGTGATAATTGCCAGTCTTTGGCACTTTACAAATCCGCCTCCTCAAAATATGCAGCTGGGGAAAAATAGCCCTGCCCAGTAAGTGACCCTTGCGCAGAGAAAATAATGAGAAACGCGGAGTGCAGGAGCAACAGGCTTTCTGGACCATCGTAAACAGCAATCATGTTTAAAAGCAGCAGCATCTGATGGCAGCGCGTTCAGCGGCAGGAAGGGGAATGCTGT
>NW_010394625.1:29506-39483 GCF_000710305.1 Buceros rhinoceros silvestris
TGAAAATAATGACCCGTTTCTGACCTGCTGTTACTCACTGGCAGCTTGCGATGCTGGTAGCCCTTCACCAGCACAGGGTGTGAGCAGCTCCTGCCTGCGCTTTCTCTAAGCCTCTCTGGTTTTGCGTTGTGCTGGCTGCGCTTGGTTTGTCTGTCCCATGCAGCTGTCTGGATGCGAACTCTATTGCAGAATAACTGCCGTTCACAACATATGTGGAACCGCCTGTGTTTCAGGCTGTGTCCATTGCACCTGGTGCTGCCACTGGGCACCACTGGAAAGAGCCTGGCTCCACCCTCTCCGCACCCTCCCCTCAGGAGAGCATACAGGCAGACCGCACCCTCCCCTCAGGTGTTCATACACATAGATAAGATCCCTCTGAGCCTTCTCTTCTCTGGGCTGAACAGTCCCACCTCCTTCAGACTTTCCTCATAGGAGAGATGCTCCAGTCCCAAATGAGCCCTTCAAAGAATCAGAGAAACTTCTCTTAAACTGGTTGAGAAGATGTAGCAAAAAGTAAGGTTGCCCCAGATGAGAAGAAAACACATCTCTAGGCTATGACTCGTTTTGGGACGGTTATTGAGAGAATGTCCCCATCCTCTGAATGACTTGAGCAATGGCAGGTTCAAGAACGTGCTGATGAATGTTCTGCTGCTGGTGGTGAGGCTCTGGCTTTGCCCATACGTTTCACCGGTCCATAGGAGGAGCTGGGTCAGCCAGTGATGGTGGACATTCATACAGGCACTGCTGGTGACTGTGGTGACTGCTCTGTCTGCTGTGCCAATTTTCCACCCCAGAAGCTGGCTCTGATGCTATGGAGAGCAGTACAATTGCTTGGGAGTCCTTTCCACATCAGTGGTGATTAAACCGCCCTCCCCAGGAGCTGGCGAGGTGGAAAATGCTGTGATTACCAAGCTGATATCCTGGGATTGCTATTGACAATCAAATTGGGCGATTCTCCTCTGGCTGATTAGACCAGATGTTCAGGACACTTTTAATAAACTGCCAAACAATTGAGATGATTTGATAGCAAACCCGAAGAGAATGGATTAATAATTTAAGACTCAAGCAAATATGGTCTTTGAAAGTCAGGTATCCTGGCAGGTGGGCTAACGCTCCCGCTCGGCAGCCGTGCTGCTCTTGTGCTCCAGGAGAAGCCTGGCACACCTGATTTAGTGCTTGGACTCCGTATTCTCCTCCTGGATTTGTCCAGTGAGTGAAATGCTGGTGCCCATGGGATGAGGGATGTGAAGGGACAAGCTGAAGAAGGGGTCGGTCAGGTGGTTGGGACGTCACAAGAGATGCAGTGGAGGTGCTCAGCATAGCCAGGTAGATGGAGAAACCTGCTTAATCAATACACAAGTGCTAATCCATGTCATCGTTGCATCTACTGCAAACTAGATCTGTCCGGTGAAACGGGGTAAGTTGTGGGCATGCACGGGAAGAGGCACTTCTGCTGTGGCGGGGAAGGGCTTTGCTCTTGTGCTCCAGACTGGGCCCACTCCAGTTTGTCTCTTACAGCCTTGCTCGAACCGTTTGCATCGATGTTGTGTACGCGTTTGAACATCACCACTACTTCTGTGTTTAAGGGGGAGCAGCCCGGCAGAACAGAGGTTCTAATAAATGCTGACACGAAGCCAAGTGTTGGACTGTCCAAATCAGATCAGAGAAATGCACTAAAGAAATTAAATTTCATGAAAGCTTGTTACAAGGGACAATTAGTGGGGAGCAGGATCCCTACCAAATGGCAACTACATCTTCAAAATACGAGGGACCGCTGACACTGGGTGATTAGCCCAGCGGCTGTGGGTCAGGTGCTGTGTAGTGAATTTATTCCAGAGTTTGCACTGCGAAATCAGATGGTGGTGTTTGGAAACCCTGTAACTATAAAAGCATCGCTTACAAGACAATTTGCAAGAAACCGCCACTTCTGTGGGTTATCTTGTCTCTGGTCACACCGAACCACCCAGTCTGGTGCAAGATGCTTCCCTGCGTGACGCCTTTGAGGGAGATGTTGTCCTCCTGCTTGGATACCTTTAGATCTTACTGGGATGCTGTGTCTAGAGCACCGTCATGCAGCCCAGTTAGAGGCACTTTGCCTTTGACGGGCTTCAACAGAGACATTTAACAGAAATACTTGTTTAGTGCCAGCGGACAGTCAGGCTTTTGCTGCGCGAATCCCTTCAGAGGTCTGGGGAGCAGCAGGAGGCTGTTGCTGAGTTCAAGTAGCTTATTGTTATCCGTACGTGAGGGCTGGATTTCATTTCTGCCCTTAAGAGGAGGTAAAGCACCACGTGCTTTGCTCCTCTTTCTGAATACAAAGGTCGGAGGCAGGCTGCAAGTTTCTCCAGGCGGGTTGTGTTATTTGTGCAAGAGTTGCAGGCAGTTCACAAGAGGAGGTGAAATGGTTACGTGCTTTTCCAGAACAGTCGTTCCTAGGGTTTTTGGTGGCTTTGTTCAGGAAGTCTACAGTTTTTTTTTCCTGAGTGCCACTGTCCACTCTTCCTTTCTGAGCAAATGCATTGGGTGCCCATTTCTGTGTCTTACTGTTTCTGTTTGCTTGCTGACTTTGTGATTTATAACATAAAAGCAGTAGGTCAGCCACTGATTAGAAAAATCCTCATCTCTCCTAGTGTCTCATTTTCAGCAGTGATCAAAAGCAGAGCCGGGGAAACAGGAGAATAAGGCAAGTGGCTAGAGATGTGGCCTCAAAACACTATTCCCAGACTCCAGGAATTTGCTTCTTGGCTGTTTCCTGACTCACAACTGGTGACTTGGTGTTTAATAACTATCTAAGTCATCCCTTTAGTGACTTTTTTCCATCCTGCCTGGAGGGAGTGAAGGGTTGGCACAGTTTTGGTTCACCAAGGGGTAGCTGGTTCCTCCAGGACCGTGTGCAGCACTATGCACACAGCGCTGTGCACAAAGCTCCCCTGGTCAGGAGGGGATGCCGCTTCTGAAATTACCCCAGAACTGTCTCCCAGGAGGTAAAGGACCACGTGAAACCCACTGATCCATTGGCAGCTGTTGAGGGTCCCACCTGGCTGCTTACGCAGGCCCATCATGATGCTGTAGTGGTCCCCATCGAGACACTCCCCAAAGATTGCAAGGATCTGAAAGACACTGTTAGAGACTGATGGGTTGTTTGAACAACCAAAGTGTTTTTCTGTGGTATTTCTCACACACTGGTTGCTGCTGGAGAAAATTAGCCATAAAGACAACTTGATTTTATCTTATTAGTTTGATTTTTAGAAGTTCTGTCTGTTCAATTGTCCTTCTGGGAATTTCTACGTTAAAACACAAATTGTTTCTTAAGAGTCTGTAGTTAAGAAGCTCTCCAGGTGCTTTTTGGAAGAGGTGCTCTTACAGACGCACTCTCACTCACTAGATTATGCAGGAAATTCTGATTTTTCATGTCAAACATTAACTGAAACAGTGCAGCTCAGGAAGGGACAACATGAATTATTAGGTGAGGTATCTCGAAGTGCCGCAGAAAAGCGTTGCTTTGGGGAGCATTCCCTCACATCTGAGTATTGCGGGAGGTCCTCCCTGCAGGGCTCCCACGATGGAGCAGTGCTGTCCCACTGAAAGCCTGTCAGAGGCTGGTTCTGAGCACCCAAGCACCAGGCAGCTCATATCCACGATCTAAAACGAACAGGGATAAAATTTTTCCCACCCTACAGAAGCCTGTACAGCACAAGAAAGTTACTGTAGAAGTGTTTTATAGCAGCTTTAAAGAACGGCCTCGGTCCCTTGCTTCGCACATCACTGCCCGTTAAAGCCACTTGCCTTAATTACCACAAGTCCAGCGCTGCAGGATCGGGAGGATATTAAAACTAATACATGTAAAACATCGCTCTAGATCTTTCTTTATGTGCCTATAGAGCTGGACCTATGGGCAAGTGGTTAACCTCTCTGCCTCATTTTCCTCATCCATAAAAGGAGACTAATAATCACTTACATCACAAGAATATTCAGAGAATTAATGTGCTTTGAAGGTGAGAAGTGGGCTATGAATAGTGATCATAGTGAAATAGAAGGGAGAAGAAAAAGAAAACCTTCCTCAAACAAAAATTTGTTGATGGTTTCTCTTCTAATGGAAGTGCTGGCATGAGCTCCTGTTCCCTCAGCTGGGGAAATTTAGGGCTGGAGAAAAAGTTTCTAAAGGAATCATTTAGTTTGCATTCGCCTTGATTTACTCCCTGCGTCCTGTGCTTCCAGCACCTCTGCACATCTTTGCAAGGGATTGGTTCCTGCGGTTTTAAGTGGTTTTTTGGAAGCAGAGGCACCTGAGCACCAGGACACATGCAGAGGGGCATTTCTGAGGGCGGCTCTTGAGCTGAGCCTTTATCCTGAAGCAGAAAGTTCCCAGTGTCACCTCGCTGCTATGAAGTGGAGCAGGGCAGGTCAGTGCTGTGCACCGCACCTCCCCACCCAGGGTCTCCTAATTGTGTCGTTACCCAACCCTCCCCGCTGTGGAAAATCCCAAGTTCTCAGGTGGCTTTACCACAGTCTCGAAGGGCTTTGCTGGACACTCCCATGTAGCGATTTTTCATTGCATGATAGTGTCTAGAATAAATCTCAGAGATTTTGAGTGTCTTAAACATATTTTGATTTTGAGTATTAAGTGATATACGGTCATTAGATGTATAAGGAACTGATGAAAGTACAAGATTTGAGGAGAAGCCGCTGTCCTGCCTGTAGGTTTCATGCTCGTGCCGTTTCCAGTTCCCCACGGGAGAAGTTACGGGCAGAGGAGAGCGTAATTTTGTCTCTCTGAATGCCACGCCTGGAAATACAGGCACAATTAGGTTAAGAGCACTGAACAAATGTCTCTGGAAGAAAGAAAAAAAGATGACTCACGCTATTTATTCTCCTGCAGTGTAAGTTTATACCCCTCTATCTGATAGCGAAATATGAATCATTCCTGCATTAGCAACAGCCAAACTTGGGCGAGGCCGGTGGCACCCTTAGCCGTGTCGAACTGCATCACCATCACAGGGTTGTCTTTTCATCCTCTAAAAATTATAGCCACCAATTCTAGGCACTCCTCCATGTTTGAAATGAATATTCATTCACGATTGTGACTGCCAGCTTTGTAAGCAGCAAAAAAATTAAAAAGATCAGAGTTACCACTGGTGTTTTGCGCCACGCTATGGCTTTGTGATGAGCTTTAGAGAGCAAAGCTGAGGGTGAAAGCGCGTGGAGAAGCTGCTGGGGGGTTGTATAGTGTGCAGGCTCTTAGCAGGGCTTTGCACTTCCATGCCAGCTTTTTTATTTTTCATGGTCTTGGAGCTTTACACTCCAACTGAGGCATGAGCAAGGTTACGGTTTTCAGAAGTGCTGAGCCTCCGCAAGTCCCTCAGACCTTGTGAGCGCTCTCAGACAATCAGGTCCAGGTGACTTGTTTAGAGCAGACCCTGGATTTCTGTAAGGGCTGGAAAGAGAAATGCAGGAGTCCTGACCTCTATTCTTGATGTTAAACGCGTAGCCACGTTTTTTTCTCACTACATGTAGTAAAATGACCTTCAGCTGAAGAAATCCGAAGCATCAGCAAAGTCTGTTTGTAATTGGGGTGCTGTGCTGAAAATGGCCATTAGAAGAGAGACTGGAAGAGCAAATGCAGCAGTCTTAATCTGCTGGTGCTGCTGGTGTGGACTGGAAGGTGTGTGAAAAACACCCTGGAGACGTGCCAGGCTTCCTGGAGGACGGTCCATCTCTTTTGGTGAGAAAACAGAAAAGAAACTCCTCTTTGAGCAGCAAGTCGGCACACAGGCTGGTGTTTCAGGCAGTGCTGCTCCTTATAAAGACGTCAGCCCATCACGCTGTGAATTGGCACATTACATGCTTCATTAGGATACAATATCAGGATGGGGAGCTGTACTGACAACAATATGGTCCGAGCATCTGCACGACAGCTAGAAAATGGCTGATGGTGGGCAAGTACTGCTTAGGTCTGCAGCTCATTCTGGTCGAGGACTGGAAATAATTAGTAAACTGCACTAGCGTTGTATTGGGAAAGGTTTGTGGTGTGCATCACCCCTGGGCATTTGGTTTCTCTAGCAGCCAACGCCCTGTGGAGGTTCCAGGTGGCAGCGGGAAATGTTGGATACGTGCGATCTGGGGTGTGTAGAGGGGAGAAGCTGGAGAGAGGCTGCATCAGGGCCAGCCTCATCTCCAGCCTCAATTTCCTTGTACTGCTTGAGAACTGTAGGCAGCGTTTTGCTTGTTGGGCTCTGGAAAAGCTGCCCTCCGCGAAGTCCAGTGTTCTCCCTACGCCCACAGGAAAGCTGGACCTGAAGCTCCTGCAGATGCTGGTGGGCTGTTCTGCTTGGATTGGGCAGGTCCTATGAGCAGTGAGTGTGGAGCTTGGCTTCTGCTTGGGATTTTGGGATGAGCGTGAAGCTCGGTCAGGTCAGCAAGGGACATGTTGGCAGCAGTCAGGATACAACCATGACAGCGCTGAGCGGCGTTTTCTCCCATGGGGTTACTGTTATGGTGCAAATCAGCGAGGGCTTGGCAAGGTTTGCTGGAGAAGAATGCTGACTTCTTTTGTTGAAGCTGAATTATCACCCTGTTTTCTATTCAACAAAGAGTGGAAGGAAGAAGTGCCTGTGCCATCCCAGAAGGCTCAAAGTGCCCAAGAACCGTTATCACCTGTGGAAACCGTTATTTAATACGGCTTTTGAATTGCAGCAAAGTGTTGTAAAACCCCAGACCCTTTGTATCGTGAAGGGATAAGCTATTTTCTTGGCAATGCCACATGTCCAAAAAGGCATAAATCAGAGGAACAATTACTCTGATAACGGATAACACTCAGCATCTGAAATGGATTTAGGAAAGCATTACCAAAAGAAGGAGAAATGAAAGGTGTAAATTAAATCTCCATAATGATGAGGGATTTACACGATATCAAACGCTAAGATATCCTATTAGCTGATAAATAACCCTTGTGCCGGTTACCTCCGGGAGCCATGCTTGCATTTTATGAAAATTATTTCTTGTCTGGGGGCATTTACTAAGGAAAAAGCCCGGAAAGTTAACAATAAATTTTTATAATTAAACTTCAAGATGAATTGAGACTTTGTAGACATAATTCTTTTCATTTGTGCTAAGCTGTAACATTTTGCTAGCACGGTATCAGCTAATTTATGGAACTATTGCCAATTATGGACATTTTCGTACGAGTGAAACAAACAATACTGACAATAATGGAGCAAGGAGCGTATTTTGATACTCCCTGAATGTGACTATGTTATTAATGAAGAGAACTTCAGTTGGTTTATAAAAACGCCAGAGCTGTTTTTAATGAGAGGAAGGCTCCCATGAAATACAAATGAAAGCTGAGGAACTCATGCAACCATCACGATCCTGCTCCCCCTGAAAGTGTCCTTGATCTAGATCCTCTGTCTTCAGGTGCCTGTAGAAGTGGGAGGGGGAGAGCAAAAGCCCTAATCCTGGTTCTTATACTGATTTGCTGCATGATCTCATGTGGGTTCTGTGACCTACCCAGATTGACTCACCCTGTCTTGAGATCGCATTTTGTTAATGGCAAACGAGACAACAATAATCACAGGCCTCTGCAGAAGTCATCATCAGACCATCGATGAGGAGATGCAGGAGGGTATTTCAGGCCCTCTTCCTCCTACCCTCCAATGAAGGTGTGTTTACCCGCTGCAGGAGGTGAGGATGGAGAGACCTCAGCTACCACACTCTAAGTACCAAAGTCGCCGTTCTAAACTGTTTAGAACCCGGTCTGCAGCCTCCACAGCCCCCTAGTTCACTCAGACTGCCTTTCGTAACCTATAATTACTCTTTACATCACACAGATGATGTTGCGGACATCAGTGTCCTCCTAACCAGCAGACTGGGAAAAGCCCAGGTGTACCTACTGGAAAAGGCTTTGGGCTTCTGACAGCCAAATGGAGGCTCAAACAAACGCTCACTAAAAAAATAACCATTCTATTTATCTCCCGAACACCTTGACCAAGCTGATTTTTTCAGACTTCCCTGGCATAGGACGATGCCTGTGATGGATTCGACAGGTTGGTCTCGTTTTGATAAAGTCGAGGAAGTCGGCTGGGATAGCCAGGTTGATGCTGTAAGACTTGGTCTTAATGATGAATGCGATGAATTGTTCAAACCCAAGAGGTGAGGATTGAGAGGATTTGTATCGATCAGGAAAGATCAGAATGAAAAGGATGTGTTGGAGGGTTCATTTCTTTTTTCCCTACCCGAGAAGAAACAGCTGGCTATAAACAGATCCTGCGGTTTAAAGAAATAAAAGAGAGTAAAATCTTTTGATTAAGTTTAAATCTTGACAAACGGAGAAGCGCTCTCAGCACTGACGAGCTGCGAGCGGCAGCATGGTTTTCCTGGCTGTTGCTCAGCGTTTCGGGGGAAGCGGGATTCAGGGGCAGGGAAGGTTGAGGTTGCTGCTGCGGCTGTTGCTGCTGCTGGTGGGGAGCAAAAGCCAAACTGCTGCTCCTCTGCCCGGCTCACGGGGATCCCTGTCAGCTTGAACCCCCTCTGAGCTTTAGCATCCAGATGTGTTTGCTGTTCGTGGGCTGTCCTTCAGCTCCTGGAGCCTGCTCTGTGTCACCAGATGTCTCCTCCATGACACCTCCCTTGGATTATTCAGTGAGGTGTGTAATTATTTCAGTGTACCCGTGTAGCTGTTACTGGAAAGCAGGAGCTGAGAGAACCGTTTACATGGGTTTTAGCCATTTTTCTGGTTTGGGTATTTTGTTTACTGTTCCCTGGTTAACAAGTCAGCCTGGCAAAAGGACTGGTGCGGCGAAGGTGCAGGAGCATCTTGTAGTTGCGTTCGGTTCATCTCTGTTGCTCCATGTGGGCTACCGGTCCCAGCTCCTTTTATGGCAGTGGCAGAGAATAGGTGGCTTTGGGTTGTGATTCACCCGAGCCGCTTCGGATGTCTGCTCCAGGAGGAGATGTACCTCAGCCAGGGACTCTTTCCTCCCATGCTGCTGGAGTCTCGCTGCCCGGCTCAGCCCACACAGTAGCTGAAAGGAACCCGCAGAGACTCTCACTCCTCCTCAGAACAAGCTGCATTGGGATTTTTAGATGTACTGGGGTTTTTTTAGCGTTGTTTGCATGTGGTCTAGTGGCGAGGTCCTGCTTAACAGATTGCAGCATATGGTTTTATTAAAAAAATAAAGCCTGTTTAGAGTTTAAAGAAAAGGCAATAGATTTCTGGTGGTTGGACTGAGTTTGTGTCAATGCGAAGGAGCCTTCATGCAATACGATAAAGGAGACACCACAGTTAAACACAGTTGTAGGGACGTTTCATTCCTACAGGGTTTAGGTGGGGTGCCTGTACTCGGGGAGTGATTAAATCTCAATGTTCAATGTGGCTTACGGAGCACTTGATTTTGGGGTGCCTGAAATCCTTCAGGTTTCTCTTTTGGGACCGATGAGTTGGGATACGGCATGTGCTTTGTGTTGCTGAAATTAAGGCTCAGGATGGTCAAAGAAAGGAAATCCTGAAAGAGAAATGTCTGGAAGCGATTGCCACGCAGGGAGGGTGCAATCCCCCTCTGGTGCCCTGCACTGGTTAGGTATGGCGAGACCACGACGGCCCGTGTGTTAGCTGAGAGCCCAGGGTCTGAGTCACAGGCTTTCTGTACAGCCTTTAACATTAACAGGGAAAAAAAAGGAAGAAAAAGTAAAGTAAAACAAAATCAACCAAAAGCTTCTTTCAGTTCTGTGGCACCTTCCTATGATAGAGACGGGGCTTGTGCAGCAGAGGAGCAAGTGACAGTTTTATAACAGATTGTCTGAGTGTTTCTGTGGCTGGAGGTAGAGGAGGAGAGATCAGCTGGAGAAGCGAAACGCGGAGATGACAGCTGGTTAGGGCTTTTGAAAGAGGATCTCAAAATATGTCCAGTGTCCTTAGAAGGAGGCACGTAGCCATAAACACAGAGTGAGCGGCTGGGGGGAACCCCACAGGGCGTCAGCCC
>NW_010394625.1:39678-43777 GCF_000710305.1 Buceros rhinoceros silvestris
TGGTCATAAGAGGAGGCCGTTTAGCCATAAACACAGAGTGAGCGGCTGGCGTAGTCCCTGCAGTGATTCAGCTCCGCGAAACTCAGCCAAAAAAGGGGGAAAAACAAAAGGCATTGCAAGGAATTCAGAGAAAGTCCAGTGAAATTTGGAATGGAAAGAAGGTAGTAATGCAGCGAATCCTGCGGTGAACAAACCCATCCAATGTCATTTAAGGCCACGTAAAAATCGTGTTTCATTTAGCAAAGACCTGCCGCAGAATATCCCGGGCAGCTAAAGGTGCTTCTGCTGCTTGGGGCTGCTTTACAGCCATCGTCCTCACTCTCGTCTGAGTGTTTTAATTAACCTTTTGTGCCCTGATCCCACATCCCCTCCTCATCTGCGGCCGTGCTCGTATGGAGTTATGATCCTGATTAGCGCTGCAAAGCAGACCTGGAAGGGAGAGGTTTCCAATTAGTCTCTGTCTCCACACAAGTGAACTCCTTCACTAGTTACCCGTTGTTTGCCGTAACGTTAAATCGTTCCATTTTAATTTAAGGAATGAAGATAAGACCTCTCTGAGAATTTGTAAAGGCTCATTTGCGGAAAGCTTTAGTAAAATAATGCATGATCTTTGGAGTAAAGAATGATTTAATTCCAATGAGCAGCGTGACAAGGCAGCTCAACGCGGATGCTTTGCTACCGTGTATTTTACATTACTCTCCTCTAACACCGTATTACTCGTACTCCTCAGGTTGCGGTTTTGAATTGCAGGTGCTTAACGCTCGGCAATGACTCCCGGCTGCTGCCAGAGCACGCTGGGAGGGCGCGTGTGGCTGCAGACCCAGAGCATGGCTGAGGCATGCTGGTGCGTACACCGCGAGGGAGGCGAGACCTTGGTCCGACTCTCAGGTGCCACAGACTGCGAATATGAGGGGAGTAAAAACCTGGCTAAGCAGTTGGCAGTGTTGGCTCTTACAAAGTAAAAGTGAAGGTATAAGCAGACCAGTGGAGCTGGACGTGCTCAACAGTGACAAATAACAAGGTTTTTTTTGCTAATGTAGCTTGTTTCCCCCGAGTTCAAGGTGGCATCACTGCATCACTCTCAGGAAAAACAGGTAAACAAATCCCGTGGGCTGTTAACAGATAGTTTGTGAATGATTCATCATCTGGCCTTGTGGCTCAAGGCTTCCTTCACTTTTTGCCTTGTGCTTCCTCTTAGTCAGATCCCTGATCTCTTGGGAATCTGTCCCCTGGAAACTTGCATCATTAGCTGGAAGGGAGCAATGTGGTCTGCTCTCCTGGAATGTGAAATCCCTCCACTCACCTGCTGTAGCTGAGTCCTCATCAAGAGGCAATTTCCCATCGTCCATGCAAGCATCTGGGCTCCCTCCGCACCGACACGGCGCTCAGGTGCACGCTTTCCACTTGTCATGCAGAAATGTTTGGCCATCTCTCAGGCCTGCAGTAGTTTTGGTTTGTTTTTCAGTCCAATGCTTTCTGTTCCATGTTGCTGAGCACAGAGGATCCCTTCTGGGTCGTTCTTTCTTGGTATTCGAGCTCTGGATCAAGAGCCAGGAGTCATAAGGCTGGGCAGACCAAGAGTTCTGAATCATAAGCATCCCAGCCGTGATGAGAAACTGTCACAGCAAGAGCTGGGGGAACGTGAGAGCAAGAGCACAGCCCTTCCCTGCAATGACAGTGACATTTCTGACAGCTGACTTGGACCAGAGGAAGCCTTAGACAAACACCGTCCCCCATCCCACCCCATCCCATCCCACACATACAGTCAGTGCCTCTAGAATTGTGCTGCATCAGAGAGATTTTCCTGCTGCAGACCCATTTGTTCCTCGTGCTCTTTTTGGCTGCCAGTGAGGTTTTGTGCAGCATTCCCCGCCTGCTTCCGCTCGGGTGGCTGAGCCTGCCTGCAGAGCCACTCCTAATTCTCTTTGTTTCTTTACTTTTGTAAAAAACTGTGTCTATTCTGTTGGGGGATGTCATCATTTTTCTGCGTTCACCCTGGCATTTTGTCCATTACCTCTGGAGTTTGCCCATGGGAAGGAGTTAAACAGCTGAGTCTCCTGTAAAAAAAAATAATCACTAAACAAACTTCGAATCAGATAAATGGGGACGCTGTGCCTGCATCGGTCCTGCTCTCATAACGCACTCCCAATTTATTCAGCCTCATCTCCATCGTTAAAGGAGACCACCTACTTAATTCAACCCCTCTGAAAGAGCTCTCAGCCTGATGAACAGGCTGCAGGATTAATGAAGAGTAATGGCTGGGGAGGTAAACCAGGAGCGGCGGCTGATGCGGCTGAGGCTCATAATTATGTTGCTTTTAGGTCTAACATCTGCGGCTGGTGTTTTCACAGGTTTCCGTAGCAGCGAAGAGAAGGTTAAAGAGGCTGAAGTGCCTTTCTGAACACAAAGGGGTCAGGACCCAGAGGTGGGGGCAGTCCTCTCCCCTATGAAGATGAAGTTCTGCACTAAGCCTCCAGCTCTTGGCATGTTACAAGTCTCCCCTCAATTGTTTTTGATCAGAGATTTTGTCCTGTTTGCACATCGAGCCTTTCTTCATCTGCAAACTCCTGTCAGTCCTCCTGGCTATTCCACAAATAGCCTTGTCCTTACGCATCTCCTTCCCAGCAGAGCTGCTGGTGGCCCTGGGCATGGTGTCATCTTCAGAGCTGCAGGGCATGTAGCAGCTTGGAAATGGGACACGATGGCCCATCCCCAAGCCCTGAGCTGCAGCAGCTTCACCAAACCTCGACTGTCCCAAGACCCTGAGCTTTGACAGGGCTCCTAACCCAACCCTTCATGCTGTCAGCACTGGTCCCGCCTCTTCCCAGACTTGTGCTTTACTCCACTCACCTGGGTGATAGCAGCTGGGGTTTCTGCTGCTCAGCACTGCTCTATGGAGATCAGGGACCCGAGGACGTGGCTGGATTTTCCTGAAGAATCTTCTGCACTAAATATGTGGCCTGGATTGCAGGAAAATCCCGTGACTGTGAAGGTCTCTTCCAGCCCTTTATTCCTATTTTCAGCTAAAGACAACCCTGTCCTGTTGGAGAGGCTTTTGGACAGCTAGGTGCCACCTCACTTAGGTCTGGCTTTAGGCAGCTCCAGAAAACCTGTTGATCTTAACTGGGCCATGTGGGCAGAAACGAGGTGGCCCGATAAGATAAAACTGAGGCAGGAGGGTTTGCCTTCGTGTATTTTTGGCACCTGAGTGAGCCTCTGGGAGCGTGAAAATAGGAGTTGAGCTTTGTAGCGGGGTATTAAGGCATAAAATACAGACTGACTCTCTACATTTTCTCTACATCTTATCTCTGGCATTTGCTTCTTCAGCATTTTTCTCAAAAAAAAAAAAGTCTTGTGATTGTAATGAAGAGTCTTGAAAGAACATGAATATTTTAAAGTTCTGCTTCTCTTGTGAAATAAAGTTTCAAAAGAAGGAGATAGAAAAGGGAGAGAGAGCAAAGACCTTGTAGTCACCTGTTGACCTGTCACCGAAGCCTGCACGGTTTTATGGGCAACTTTCCTCTCAGCTTCCTCATCAGGAATGGTCTGTCAATCCCGACGGACAGAGTCCTCACTTAGGAAACCCTGACCCCCCCACCCCGACCTCCAGCCTTCTGGATATTTAATTATTCCTGGCTCAGTTTCCCGTGTGTAGAACAGGGGGAAGAGTACTTCACTTCCCCCGTGAAGGATTTCGAGCCCTGCTGTCGGAGGACGAGCGAGACAAGGATTTGTAACTTTAAATCCATTGACTTGCAGCCAAGTTTTGCATCGCTGCTGTAATTGTCCTTAGTATGTGGCAGGTTTTATTTTTTTTACACCATACTAAGAACTTGTTAGTGCTGCTTTGACATCTCTGCTGTGAAGTGCAAGAGAAGTAATTGATTGCTTTCACTTAGACCTGCTCCTCACACAGATGAACTTGCTTGGTAGCCTGTGTTTCACACCGTGCATTAAAAAGCCGGAATTCCAGGAACTCTTCCTTTAGGGGGAATAATTTTTCCAGAGCGCACCAGGCCCGCGGTGGTAGCCCAGTGAAGCTGAGCGGATATTACTGGGAGCTGCTGCCGGCGAGCAGGGCTGGGCTGGCAGTTTTCTG
>NW_010394625.1:43844-48431 GCF_000710305.1 Buceros rhinoceros silvestris
CCGGCGAGCGGGGCTGGGCTGGCAGTTTTCTGATGGCGGATTTTCTGATGCGGTGTTTTTAGATTCTCATTCTGTGAGCGTGCCTAAGGGCATGATCAGGATGTTTTGCTTCGGCTTTGTTATTTTAACTCTTCGGGGATGCTGTGCATTATGTAAAAGTCAAAATGATAAAGCCAGGGCAAAAAGCAGAATGAAATGAAACTTTAAAAATTTTGACCTACAAGAAATGTTCTGACCTCAGCAAAAGCAGAGGTGTAAGGGCAATACCAAACGTGTTCAGAGTGTTTCATTCCACTGCAAAGTTGAGATTTTTGACTCATTATTCCAATTTGAGTAGAAACTTCATGTAGAATTGTTTTATTTCCTCATAGCAGGATCATGGTACCAGCTGTACCTCTGCGGCGTTTGGTAAACTGGACCTATAGCCCCATTTTTAGCTGTCTGTATCGGTTTATATGCACCCCCTCTCTGCAAATCTCTTGTAGGAGTGTAGATAGAGGTTTAGAATCATCACAGGAATGACATCCTGGGCACTTTGCTCACGGACAGACCCAGACCTTTGCTGCTGAACTGCAGCACCCGCCTCTGGTTTCAGCGTGGTGACTGAGAGGACAGCAGGGTTAGCTACCCCTGGGGGTGAAAACCCAGTGACGATGGGGAGCTCTGCTGGCTGCGGATATCAGAGCCTTGCGAACACCCAGGTGCACGTACAGAGAGGGGCAGTGGTGAGAAAAGACATAGTGCTTATGAACTACGTTTGATGAGGAGCTGAGAAAACCTTTTTCTTCTCTGCAAATTGCTGGTTTTCATCCTAGTTTCCGTACAGCTCCTTTTCTTTCCTGCCTAGTGATGGTGTACGCGTGCACCTCTGGTTCTAGCTGACTACATGCTTTAATTAGAGAGCAAGGCCAGACGCCGAAGCAGAGGTTTATTGGGGTGAAATGCTCCTCTCACCCATCCCTGGAGGAGATGATCTGGAAAACAACCTAATCGTGAAGAACAGTTTCCTTCTCCCTCTCCACGAGGCGCGCGGGGACGATGGTCCATTATCTCTGCGGCAGGCCATTCCAGTTAACGCGGTCTGGCGTGAAGATCTGCAGGTACATCGGCCATGCTCAAGGACGCCTGACTTTGATAAGCTTTATCGGAGAGCACCTGGTGTCCTGGGCAGATTCACCGTGTGCCGTGGGTTTGCAGAGACCCCGGAGTCAGCGGCATGTGGGAAGGTCTGCGGTGCAGAGCCACGCTTGAGGCTTGCACGGGACAAGGGCGGCTGCTGCTGAGTCACGAGTCTTTTAGCTGCAGAGAGGAGTAATTTTGAGCCAAGGGAGGGAGCAGCCTGTCTTGGCTCGCCTCTCCCCAAGGATCCCAGGCATCCCTCCTTTCCCCCGCCTTTGCTCTAGCATTGCCCCAAGCCATCCTTCCCACGGGGGAGACTTCCTCCAGCATCGTCCTTTGTTTATTCTTACCTTGGACTCTCTTCCATGGAATTAGTATTCCGCATTTTCTGCCCAGACACTCTCCAACATCAAGTCCAACCATGTCCAACCACACTAAAAAAATAATCTCATTAGTACCCAACTGAAGGAACATTTGTGTTCTGCCTTTTCTAGCGCAAGGAGGAAAGCATCACTGAATTTTTCTGGCATTTGGAAAATGAGGTTTGCTCAAATTTGCTCTTTAGTCTTGGAGAAAACAAACTCCACCCGCGCAAATATTAGAGTGCCCCAATTTTTTTAAAACGCCCTCTTTTGTGCATGGGTTTCACGTGGACGTGTTCATGCAAAGGGGTTTATTTGTTGAGAAAGAAATGACTGCGAGCTAGCATTTTCTTTTGCATTTTATTTTCATTTCTTAAATGAGCTGTAATTAATTTAGTTATGATTGATCGTACGTGTATCTGCAAACATGCAAACACGTGCCAACATGTATGTGAGAAGTTGTGGCTGTGTGCCTGTCCTCTGCTTTTTAACTAAGGGAGCTGAGAGCCAATGAAACTAATGAGTAGCAGGAAAAGAAAACCAAAGAACAGATCTCTGAAATACTCTCCTCTGTACCTAGGTCACTCGCTTAATTTTCTCCTCCAGCTGAATAGATTTTAATTTCTAGGAAGTCGTACAGATATCTTGAATCTTTGTCAAATTATCATTATGCTGATTTATTAGCTTCACACAAAAATGTTAGTTGCACCACCCAGAGAAACCAATCATTTCTAATGGAAACCTTTAAACAATCCTTCCTGTTCAAAAGGGAGACTCTAATATACAGCACCGAGTCTAATTTTCATTAATTTGTGCCTGAGCAAAGAGATCTTTTTTTATGGAGTAGGAGCCTCACTTTATAATCTGCACAAAGCTGAAGTCACTTGGAGAGACAAGGAGCCAGGACCAACGCGCTTTCACTTGGGGAGGTGAAACATCCCTGAACTCTCTTCTTTTTTCCCCAGCAATGGCTATCATGCCGTAGAGCCAGAAGATGATCCCGAACCAGGTTTGGAGAACGATGCGCTGGCACGGCTCCTCCGGGGTCGGGAGCATTGGCAGGTCGGCAATGGCATGGGGTGCAATGAGCACAAAGTCTGGTGATTTCGATTTAGGAAGAGAAAGAGTGAGAAACCGAAGGCTCGTCCCGGCTCCATTGCTCAAAAATACATCTTGGCTTTGTACAGGATAAAACCTTGACAGACGGGGAGGCATGAGCTGCTCTCTGGGTGGCTCTAGAGCCTGGCGAGCACCTGCCAGTGAATTTGGTTAGGAAATGAGACTGACTGGTGACAGTCCCCTGCCTGGGAAGGGCAGCCTTGTACCCCCCAGTACATCACGTACAAGAGCAGTTAAGCTCACGCAGATATTCAGATTGCTGGGTGTCGTCCCACCTGGGCAGTTACGGACTTTCTGTTACTTCAGTAAAATACCAGTGACGCTCTACCCGACCCCAGGTACCTCAGCTTTGAGAATGGCTCACAAAGATGAGTCCAGCAATGCAGATCCCAAATTATAGGGTGGGTGCTCCCTTCTCCCAGATGTGCCTTTCACCCGGTCTTGGGCGCCACCAGCCTGTGCCCCTCAGTGCTGCCATCTGCCTCCCCAGTCCCCTGGCACTCCGTTGGGTAACACAGACCCATTAATTCATACCCCGGTTGGCTTTTTCATTCCCCGCAGGGCAGCATCTGGAAATGCACATCACTTACCCGTCCTCCTTCAAGGAAAGTCTTTCTGTTGTGGTTGAGCATCTGTTCCCGCTTTATAAATCGCTCACCTCATTTGGAGCGCAGCTCGCTGTAATGGCTTTGTTGGGGGTGATGGCGCCAGCGTAAGGAGTCATATTTTTCACGTCGCTGTGTGTTCGTTGTTATGGAGCATGTGCGAAGCGTGGTAGGTAGCAACACCAACAACCTCAAACTGTGCGAAGGTCACACGGGCAACCTCTGCTTTGTGATATATATTTGCTATAAACACCCAGATTTGTTTCCTACTTACAAAAAGTATCTGAAAACGTACAAAATACGTAAGATGAAGAATAATGAATATGTACCGTCTGCTACCCTTCCTTCTTTCCTTGCTTCCTGGAAAGATTTAAAACCCAAAGCACCTTCTGGCTATTAGCTCCTGCTGTTTCAAGTTTGAATCTTCTGAGTAAATATTTCATGTTTTGTCTTTGCAATATGTATTTTTCAAAAAAAAAAAATCCTTCATTAAAATTTAAATTGCAAGTCCTGAGTACAATTTACTTTGCATATTTGGCATACACCGTACTCTGTTTAGCACGGCTTGTGCAGGCTGTTTCTCTGCGTTTAGGATGTTGGACGAGGATGTCTATGGAAAGTGATTATTCCTCATTTGCCAACTGCAGAATTTTTATAAATTCTTTCCAAGCATCCAGCTTTTCACACAGCTGCAGACAAGAACTTGGGCATGACGGACAGGTCTTAATTCAGTGTTGCACTTGAAATTGTTCCTGTGAAGTTAGTAAACCCAGGAGCAGCGCTGGAGCTGTTGAGTTTTATGCCATACTTTATATTTAAAAAAAAATTAATATTCTTTTTGTTTTAACAACCAAGTCTGTAAGATGAGTCTAGAGTAATTCCAGGTAGCACATTTTCTCTTATTCTCCCAGGCAGCATATAATAAATAAAAAAACCCCTTTCCAACTCTTTTACCTTAACCCCAAACGCAATCTGCTATAAATGGTATCTGTAGCCAGGTTATTGCACAGCTTCATAAAAACCTCGATACTTAGTAAAGCAGAAGGAGAAAATAAAGCAGCACTTTTGAAGCTGAAATAATCCTATTTTGGAAGAATCCTTTTGTTTAATAGCCCATATACTTTCATTAAGCATAATTCCATCACTCAGCTTCTGCTGCCAGTGAGATTATCCTTGATGGCTTCCAGAGTTCAGCTGCAGCAGAGCAGAGATCGGGTTTGTTACCGCAGCGAGGCAGACAGCTGCCTTCCCTCTGCCCATCCTGAGTCACATCAGCCTTCACAGAACGGCCACAGACTGGTTTCGGCTGGAAAGGACTTTCAAGATCATCTAGTCCAACCCCCCTGCCCTGGGCCGGGGAACCTTCACCCGAGCCGGGGGGG
>NW_010394625.1:48444-49591 GCF_000710305.1 Buceros rhinoceros silvestris
CACGAATTGTTTTGGGTGGGAGGATCACCCATTTCCCCCCCCTGCCCCGGGCAGGGACACCTTCCACTGGAGCAGGGTGCTCCGAGCCCCGTCCAGCCTGGCCTGGGACACTGCCCGGGATGGGGCAGCCACAGCTCCTCTGGGCAACCTGGGCCAGTGTCTCACCACCCTCCCAGGGAAGAATCTTTTTCCCTAATCTGAATCTCCCCTGTTTCCATTGGAAACCCATCACCCCTCATCCTATCACCACCCACCCCGATAAAGGGTCCCTCCCCATCTTTCCCGTAGCCCCTTTTAGCTACTAAAAGGCCGCTATATGACTTCTTTTTTGACAATCAGTTTTTGAAATCAAAAGGCTCAAGGAGAGAGGGAATGTTGTGGCTCTCGAAGGTATATTCTTGATGTTATTGTTTGAACACTGTGGGAGGAGATGGCCAGAAGCAGGGCTGCTCTCCACCTGCCCCATTTCATGCAGGCGCTACCAAAGCCCCTGTTTCGTTAGCCTGTTTTCAGGGACAGGAACCTGTGTTCGACGTCTCCAGTCTTGGGTCTGACGCAGAATGGCTCTTTCTAGGGCAGGCAATCCCACCAGCAGGGATGGCGGAGGGTGGGACTGTGTGAGCAGAGGGTCCGTGGACTGTTTAGAAAGTACTTATCCTTACTGGTGACACTGGGGCAAGTGCATCTGCAAGACGTTACGATTCAAAACCACTAGAATTTTTCATTCGCTGTCAAAATTTAGACTGAGAGGCCAAGACTAGAGGTAAGAGAGGAAAAAACCCCTACTTGAGACTTTGGTGCTAGCGTATAACTTCCTCCCTACAAAGAAAGCTTACAGACATCAAAGCCTTCACAGTAAACTTCCCCAGCACTTTGCTGCTCAAGCTCCTGCTAGGACGCAGCGAGGTTTCTGTGCCGGCGCTCACGCCTCGCTCTTTGAGAGCTGGGAAACCCGGGGGACTGTGATTTATCACCTTGGTGCAATCACAGCGCTCTCCCGTGAACACAGCTTTGCTCTAAGGAGCCCGAGAAGGGGGTTAAATCAGCAAGTCCGGGGGTCCCGGAGGATGTGGCTTCCCGTCGGAGCTGTCAGGCTTCTGCTCACGGCTTTCCCCCCCAGCCTTTTTCCGGGGCCGCCACCCCGCCT
>NW_010394625.1:49641-52729 GCF_000710305.1 Buceros rhinoceros silvestris
GAGCTGCCACCAGCTCTCCGTGCGCAGCGGAGGTGGTGATGCTTTGCTGCGGAGGTGGAGTCAGCCTGTTTTACACTCAACCCCTTCCCCCCTATCTCTGCTACCCCACAATGGGGCACAATGACCCTTGTGATTTTTTTTGTGTGGAACAACCAGCATCTCTGCAAGCCCTTGGGGCCATTGTTATGGTTTGGGTTTAATTGTGTGCATTACTGCTTAATAACAGCTCCTTCCCTTGGGTGCGGACCTTTAAATCTCATTTACTGCTCTTCAGTGCTGCTGTCCAGGCTTTGTGGGGTTTGGGTAAAGAGGAGGCACCACCGTCTGAAAAAGGAGAGGCCAATATTGCTCTGCAATGTGAGGGTGAAAGCTCTCTTCTTGGTCAGGTCCACCTTGTTCTACCCTGATGTTCGGAGAAGACACAAGCTTTATGGTGTGTTGTGTAGCGTGCCTAGTTCATTCTCCTCCTACCCCAGTTCTTTAGGGATGCGAAGTGTTTCTACCATAAACGTGAAGGGCAGAGGAGCCCTAAGAAAATAGAGGGATATTCTTAACTAGCTCTGACAGCATAGACCCAAAGTGCACAGCCACGGCAGCTCCCGTGGTTCAGCCTCCCTGGAGCTCTGAGGAACCCTCACGTACGGGGTGGTGCAGAGCAGCTCAAACCGTGCCCGCAATCAGCGGAGCCCGGCATTCCAGCCGCGTCTCTTTGGGAAAGAGCAATTCTTAATGAGGAATGAGTGATGCGGGAGATGGCGGGAGGAAGTCGTCACTAAGTGTTGACATCTGTTTGTAAATCCTTGAGTAAGGGCTGCTGTATAAACACGTCCAGATGATTCGTGCTATACGTTTGGGAAGAAAATGCTACTTTATTTATACTTTAATTTGTTTAGACTGAATTTCTTTACGGTTATTCACAAACCCAGCCTTTGCTGTGCAGGCACAGGTGGGAAGTATTGATTTCAGTGCAGGGAGTGTAAACATGTCTTGGTAACAAATAAACTGCTAACGTGGGCACACTGGGGGGAACCCGGCTGTGTTTATCCTGGCAACTGAGCCGTGCAGTCAGAGGCAGCAGGATGGGAGTGGGACGGGCACCCACCACGGCAGCAATGCTCAGCGCAGGGTTTGCTGCCCATTTCTGGGTCTTCTAAGTTGGCAGATACAGATGCCCAAATGCATATAGAGAGAAAAAAACGCCCAAAGGCATTCACAGAGAAATCCTACTGCTGGCTGAGGATACCACGGGTTTCTCAGCATCCCCAGCTGGGACCCAGATGCCTGAGCCTTGGGCTTGCAGCTTCCCTGAAGGCCCACAAGGAGCCCAGGCGAGCTGGCATTCAGCTTTATTCTAAAAACCTCATGTCTCTGACCTTACGTTTCAAATCACTTGGCTTGCTCAGTTTGCTTCCTCTCCCTCTGGGTGTATAATTGATATCTCATATGATATCTCTTATTGATAGGTCACAGAATTAAATGCCCTGTGTGGCCAGGAAACTGCAGACAGCAGTCCTCCAGCTGCTGGCTCTGAGTCGGAGAACAACCGAGTTAAACATTCAGGCTTTTAAAGCCTGGCACATGCAGAGCCTTTATTTTAATGGCGTGAATTATTCTTCAGTGCTCTGTGCTCATCCTCCTTCAAGCAGAAGCTCCTCTCCTGCAACCAGGAGGTAATTTGGGCTGTTCTGTGGGGCTGGGGAGACAGGGGGAGGTGTGTGATGCTGGGGTCAGCCCCGTTGCTCTGACACCACACCGTATTTTCTCACCTCTATTGTATTCTCTGCTCCCTTGAGCGTCTCCGCTGCCAGCCCGGCTGCACAGGGCAGGTGTGCCTGTGGTTTCCAGGAGGAAAACCATTTGCACTTGTGGGGCCAGGAGAAGCCATCAGCAGCGGGCCGTGCGCAGGGCTCTGCAGTCGGTGTGGAGGAATGTCCCCAGCTCCTCGTTCTTCCTCAAATCTGGGAGAAGCGCTGGCTTCTTCCTCACTCCGCTGGAATAGCAATGACCCACCATTAACCCTTCCTCACTGGTGATTTAGTGGAGATTCTGCAGAGGAGAACACTGTCTTCAGACTCCTGTGATGCCGATAGCCGATCGCTGCCTCAGCTGATACGAGGAGGGGAAGCAGGAGGGTAATTTGGACCTTTACTTCAGCAATTCAACTTGTCTCAGCAGAGATATGAGGCAGGTGGTAGAGGTGCACCTCAGCACGGCTGTTGCTTTCCCCATGATAAGAAAGAAAAACTGGTGAGGAATCAGCTGGAGGTGTGAGATATTGCATAAATCACAGTGTCTGTAGTGGAGACGTGGGGCTGGCAGAGGAGATGGGGCTGCAGAGGAGTGACAGCATAGGGGTATCTCCAGGGAAGTCCAGTCCAGAAGCCAGGAGACAGGGCTGGGGCACAGGCACACCTAGGGAGCAGCTCCAGCAAGGTCTGGGTGCCCAAGCAGGAGGGTGCGTGGGTGGGGTTCTGGTGAGGCTGGTCAGGGCTGTGAAGCCCAACTGGTGCCCTCAGGATCATGGCAATGAAGATAATCTGAGTTAGGCGAGCAGAGGTGCTCCCTGAGACTGCGGATTTGGCTCTGCTGGTGCACATTTCCCAAACCCTCACCAACACCACGCCACGGGACAAGACTTCCCAAAGGAGGGTGGATAGACCCAGATGTCGAACGAAGCATGGAAGTTCCATTGCTGAGCAGGACGTGGGCTTTTCTCACCAAAGCCAAACCCCGAGATCACGACGGGAGACTGATGACCCAGGTTCCCCTCCAGCTTCCTGCTTGTCTCAGCACGCTTGGCCTTGCAAGCTTGTTGACTCTGTCATGGTCTTGTTCTGCTGTTGACAGTCTGACTTCCCTCTCTCCAGCAGCTCGTGTTTTAGCTCCTGCCTGTGTTTTCTTTCAAGGCCTTGTGAACCAGCCAAAGCTCATTGTGCTGCTGTTCTGTCTCTGAAGTCTTTCAGTCTGAGAATTTGCCACTTCAAGCTGCTTCATCTCTCCAGCCCTCATGCTGTTCTAGGCACTTTGCCTTGTGTTTGAGAGTACTGTGCAAAAAAAAAAAAAAAAAAAAAGAAGTTTTTTAGTTTCC
>NW_010394625.1:52760-56680 GCF_000710305.1 Buceros rhinoceros silvestris
TTTGGAAGGACTGTGAAAAAAAAAAAAAAAAAAAAAAGAAGGTTGTTGAGTCTCTGGACCATTGGAAATTGTGGCAGTTACTGCTGAAAAATAACATAATTTGAGCTACTGCATCATTTTCTGCTGGCTGACTTTCAGGGGGGGAATCTGTCATGCCAGCTGCTGAAAGGAGAGATGCCGTGAAGATGGAGCATGCCTTCCTCCACACCTGGAGTACGTGCAGGAAATATTGTGGGGGATATTTCTTTCCCCTTGTTGCTCCTTGGGAGCAGATTCTTCTCTGGTGTTGGAGGGAGGCGGGACCCTAGCCAAGAGCGTAACCATGGCCAGCATGAAAAATTTCAAGTCATGCTCTGAATCTTTGGTCGTTGGAGCATGAGCATAAATTTAAGACTGCTCAGTTTATTTAATCGTGTGCTGCTGCTGTCTGTCTGTCTGGTTTGAAGGTGGGCAATTAAATGCAAAGACATTTAATGATCCACATCATAAAGATTGAACACGTCATGGCAATGGTTTCCTCCGAAGGGTAGGTGCTGACCCCATAGCAGCAATGGGCTTGCTGAAGGGCGAACACCCAACCTACAGCCTGGGTCAGCCTGAATCGGGAGGACTTCAGCGATATGTGAGTTCAACTCCTGTTGATTTCAGCTGCAGTCAAAAACCACAAACAGTGTGGTTCCCAACAGCCTGTTAGCAGAGATATCGAGGCACCTCTCCTGGCTGTCAAGTGGAAGAGGGACCTTTCTGATGGCTCTCCAAACCCACCTTGGTGATTTGCTTTGCCTCGGATCGGTCTTTGGGCAACACTCCTGAGTGGTGCCTGTTGCACCAGGCAGAGCCCAACCTCTTGGACGTGCCTCCAGAAAGCAAAGGGCGCCCTGGTACCTGCACACCATGGGGAGCGCTGGCGTACACGCTGTGCCCAGCTCTGAGATGGTTAAGTGTGGAGAATGGACTTGGCATCTGGCTTGACATCCCTCTCCAGCATAAGCCCCATGTCCTCCCCGAGGTACCGATGTCTGTGTTGATATTGTCATCTCTAGATACACACACGTTTACACACAGGCGACCCAAGAGGAAGGCTAGAGAAGCGCGGCGAGAAGCAGGGAGGTGTGGGAGCTTTCTGCAGTGGCGATTTGTTACACGTACCGGCGGAGCTGCTGGATTAGCTGCGCTAATTGGGAGCTGGAGGACCCAGTTCTGCGTTTGAAGGGAGCTCACCTTTCGTTTCAGTCTCTGAAGTTACGTGAACTCGCCTTGGCACAAATTAAACAGGAATCTTGCTGTCTATCGATTTTGTCAGCAATGGTTTTTCCCCCTCCTGAAGTCATCTTTAAAGACTTTACTTTTATTAAACTAAATGCTGCTAGTTAACTAAAGTCTTTGTTTTTATAGACTCAAGAGAACAAGATCTAACATAAATTAATCATGACTTAATTGACTGAGCTAATTCAAGTTCTCTCCAGTCCACTGCACAGCAATATTCCTGTCTTCCCAATGCTGTAACTGAAGGCTAAATGGTACATTGCTTTAACAGCATAAACTTTTTACATCTTTAACACAACATTCTTACTGCGGACAAAAGTTTTAATTTCCTTGGAATTAAGTCCACAAAACACTTTCACAGTCAGGAACGCTGAAGCGAACACCCGTTTTTGTAATGCATATTAGAGCTGACTTCAATTTCTTCCTATTATCCTTTTTTTTTTCCCTCTGTGCATGGACTAAATTATTTATTTGGAATTACTATTTCAAAGGAAAACCAAGCATTAATTCAATTTACAACAGTATTCTCTCACCCTACAGAGCATAAAATGAAACGCAATGAATTGCTAATGCCCCGATGTCAAGAACGCGATGCATTTAGCGGGGCTGGCTAAATCATTGATGCGAGCAGCTCTCCTCAGAAAGGCTCCACGGTCAGGAACCAGCGCACCCAGTCCGTGGCCTTTGGGTTTACCCCGTGCAGTGAGTTTGGGGACAAACCCACCACTCGTGTCCCCCCCGGGGAAGCAGGGAGGGAGTTTGGGGCTGCCTTGTGGGAGAGCTGGCAAAGGTAGGGAGGGTGCAGGCTGGGATGCTGCTGCTGTGGTGGCCTCTCGAGAACGTTTAGCCACCAGCTTCAAAGACGACAGCCTGGAAACCTCTTCGCTGCTTCCTGGGGATGGTTCAGAACCCCGGGCAGGCACGGCTGCTGCTCAGGGTGTTGGTGACTGACCCACAAGGCAGGGCATTTGAAGGACGATTCACTGCATGCATTTGAGTAGCGAATCTCTGTAAGGAAAACACAGGCTGCTCGTGGGCTTTCCGCCGCTGAAAGAGGCAAAATGAATCAAATGGGCTGTTTCCTGCCCAGTTTGTTTCTTCACTTCTGCTTTTTTCAGCTCTGCATTTCCCAGTGCTACTTTTTGTGCAGCAGAGCTTTAAATACCCCAAGCAATGGGGGGTGCTGCTGTTCCTTCCCTTAGGAGCCTTAATCTAAGAAATCTTTGCCAGGAGGAGGGTTTTTCCTCCTATCAGCTTAACTTTTTAAACAGTTATTTCATGCTGCTTTGCTTAGTTTTGCCCCTTAGTGTCATCCACAACAACTTCTACCCTTGGGGCAATTCAGAGGGCTCAATGTCACCCCGTCCCAGCACAACTCCCATCTCCATCAAATGAACTGTGCACGTTTTTCTTGGTGGAATTATTTCTTCAACCAGCAGCTGCCTTTGGTGCTAATCTCTGCGTGTTCTCTCATTTCACGTCTCTTTGGAGGCTTCCCCACAGCCTGTAGTTGACGCAGTGTCAGTGTCTGGTGGTTTGCAAGAGCGCAGTGATACGCCAGGCTTCTGAGCAGAGGTTTGGAGAAAGGAATGTCTAATTTGGCCATTTCTTTGTGCTAACGCTTCCTACGAAGCTGCTGCAAGAGGAGGCTTCTGTCCTCCGTGTCGAGTTATTTGGGTCAGAGGAAGAAGGGTTTGCAGCCACTGGCAGGGGACCGTGCACACCTGGGAACATCAGTTAGGACTGTTGTGAGGACTGTCCTGCTTGTGTCCTCTCATGGACTGCTGGGAATGGTTTGTGTGTGGGGAGATTTTTCCCCTAGGAGTAGTTTTTGAGTCAAGCCTAGAAAGTACATAGTGACTTAGAGCCAGTGTCAGGAGCTTGGATCCGCTTATCCAGCGTTTTGCTAATGTATTTGAAAAAGCTCTGAAGAAGCATTGTCCTTCGCAGCCAGAGGTCTCTTTTACCATCGATGTCTGCTCTTCCAGGTGCTTTATATGGCTACGTCTCTCTCTCAGTTGTTTCTGGTCCGTTGGGGTGTTTCAGTCAATTTACGTGGTACTGAAATAGTCAGAAATGGCCTTTCGGGACCACCGCAATTGTGGTAAAACCTCCTTGCTTTGAAGGTGGCTCTGGTCTTTGCTAGCTATGCTGAGTTGCCACCAATACTTCAGCTTTGGGCACAGGCGTCTTCTGACACCTATTCTGGCTAAGATCTATGCAAAATAATCTTGGTTTAGCTTTACCGAACTCTTTAATCCCCTTTTATGTTTTCATCTGTGGTGTGAAACAACCTGCACACTGCTGGTTGGGAGAGAGAGTCCCGCCTATAATTGAATCCAGGTCTGCAGCCTGAAGGCTTTTCTCCTGCTCTGTCTTCTCAAAGCTCCTCTGCATCATTTCATACCAAGCTGACATTATCAGCTTCTGTTTCAGAGGCCAGTGAAGCTGCTGCCGCTTACACCAGTATAAAACTGACCCTGAACTGAAATTAAACTGAAATTAAAGGAAGGGATTAATCTTCTATATCTTCTTGGAGTAGAGGACGCAATTAGAGAAGTGGAGAACTCTACGAGGGAGACGCTCGTCCCACGTAACCCGACACACAGCTCTGCGTGGCTGCTGTGTACTCTCCTCCTCAGCCCCTGTGGTGG
>NW_010394625.1:56783-58910 GCF_000710305.1 Buceros rhinoceros silvestris
TTACCCTCTGGCAGCACGGGATGAGTGTGAGCTGCCTTTTAAAGCTGCTTCTCTCCCTCCTTTGACCAACGCTGCTTTCTTGAGTAACTTTGACCAGATGCTTAGGCTTCGGTGAAGAAAGTCCGAACAGATAAATCCCGCCTTGTATTTTACACAGAAATTTATGCAAACTCCACTAATTTCAGTGAACTTACAGTGATGTGTCTGTGCTGAGAATCTGAAACAACAGATTTTGGTTTCTTGGAGCCCCTCCAGGCTCTGAGCTCCTGGAAGCGATAGAGTCAATGTGTTTACATTCCTTGGACTCGGGAACTCGGAAGATGTTAAAAGAATTAAATTAATGCCACCTTTATAATCACTAGAGCAGGGTCTGTAGAGCAGTTCTTCATCGCTGGCAGCTCTCAGCCTGACAAGAGATTCCTCTCCACCTTCCTCACGGCGATGAACGGACTCTGCGGTACTTCTCACAAATGCTCGATAAATACGAACCCACAAAGCATTAATGTGCTTTAAGACAAAAAAAGTCAATGTACTGTACCGCCCCACATACTATTTAACTTAATTTGATGAAATACCAACTACCAACAACTGTAAAAGGTCTGCAGTAAATACACGTGGTGCTCTCCGTAATGAAAGTGTCATCACGAGGAATAATTCATTATAGGCTCGTCGCTTTGCTTTTATGTTTCAGGCCATTAATTGCTGATAGAGGTTACAATGCAGAATGGATTAGGTGATAAAATTACATTTCAAAATCTGCCCTTTTCCCACCAAAGACTAAGAAATTTATATCTACAAAAGCAAGGCAGTATCCAAATATCTCAGAGTGGATGTAAACTATCGGCATTGTGCTTCAATGCAGCTGCACGTAACGAAAACCCAAAATTGAATTTTAACTTAATAAAAAAGATTGGTTTTTAATTGAATGTTTTTTTCTTTTTCTTTGACTGGGAACATTCCCACTCTTTAATTATGTTTCATTTAAGAGAAGAACAAACAAAACCAATTTATTTTCTGATGGGGAAACGGGAACGCGCCGTGTTTCTCCGCTGTTTGAAAAGCAGCACCTCGCACCTTGAGCACATCCATCAAACCCCTGTGCTTAAAGCCCGCAGACAGGGTGAATTCAGCGCGATGCTCGGTGCGCGCAGCCCATGGACCACGGCATCACGCCTGTTCTCACCGCGGGGAGGGCTGCTATACGACGGATGGGGAGCCAAAGCCCTTCACAGAGGAGCCTCTTTTGGAGAAAGCTGCTGCGGTTTTGATCGCTGGCAGGGCTCACCCCGCTGCTGTCTGACCCCAGGGTCTCTGGTGCGTGTCTGACCACTCTGAAATTCAGCCGCTGGTCCCCAGCCCCACTTCCCATTTACGAAATGGGGAAAAAAGGTATTCCTTGAGTTCTCCCGTGTTGCCCCTGTTTTGCTGATAACAGAAAAGCATTTGTGCAAAGACCTCGTCCATCCCGGCGTGGCTGCCCCAGCATTCCTGTCCTCTGCTTTGATGCCTCGATGGGATTTTCAGGGTGAACCAGCGGGGGCTGTGCTTAGCCCAGGGACCAAAGTAGGTCCCTTTAGCGATAAATTTCCATGACAGCATATCTTAAATACCCAAATCATCCAAAGTTCTTTAAAATTTCCTCTCTTCAGGATGTGTCGAGCAAAACGTTTGTTGTGGGGACTTTTGATCTCAGTTGTAAAGTTTGGAACAGAAACATCAAAGATAAAATGTGAGTGATCTCACGTTGCTTTTTTGTGCACAGCATTGTTTCTCCTTTGGAGAATGATGATGTTTCCACTTTTCATTTAGGACAGTTGCTTTTTTCTTGTCTTGCATACTCTGTGCTGCTTTTTGGCATTAGAACAAAAGGAGGGTGTTAAAAAATGCCCTTACCCCAGTCAGGGAGGGAGCAGGGAAATGACAGAAGCAATCCTACCTCCTTTCCATCACTTCTTACGCTTTGTCCTTGCTCTTTCCCCTCTGGAAAGATTAAAAGAACTAAGGAGAGCAGGTTCCTGCTTTACTCCTTTTCTGCTGTTGATAGACTTTGCTGGAAAGGATATATTTCCATTTCACTGGAAATCTTAATTTGGAAAAAAAGAACAGAATGGCTTGATAGTAATTACA